>NW_004955424.1:15909819-15919594 GCF_000276665.1 Chinchilla lanigera
TCAGCCTCCTGAGTGCTGGGATTACAGGAGTGAGCCACCACACCTGGGCCCCTAGACTTTATTGATGGACCCACTAAGCACAAGATTTTAGTTCTTAGCCCACATAAGATATCTCTTATTTCTCTGACTTCCTCTTTTGCTGCCTTCCTCTTTATATTTTGGGCTTTGACAAAACTAAATGGTGGAGTTTCCTGTATGCACCTTGCTCTTCTCTTATGTTCTTCTTCATGAAAAACGCTTTCTACGTTTCATTGCTTGGATAACCGATTTTCATCTTTCATGTCGTGGCTCAAGTAGCAATAGATTTATTCATACCTAATATTTATTAAACACTTACTATGTGCTAGTTCCCCTGGGGAGCAATGGCATAATGGATGGATGGATAGACATGGTTTCTGCAGTCACAGACCTTGTAGCTGACTGTGGACCACAGGCCAGTAAATACCACCACTGAGTTTGTGCTCTTATTTTAGCCTAACTATATCTCTACCTTAGCATCTCTAATATTTTATAGAAGCCATATCATTATGTTCTTATCTCTTCTACTAACTGTCGGCCTCTAGAGGACCTAGGTCTATATTACTCATCTTTGACCTTTCAGACGTAATGTAGTATTTGAAACATAGACAGGCTTAATAAATAGCCGTTTAACCATTAGATTAAAGGAAAGGAGAACTTAGCAGGCTAATGCTGCTCCAGCTGGTGGGCCGCAGAAATGGCCCTGGAGTCAGTGTCTCCTGAGGCTGTTCCTCCTTCATGCTTCTCTCACTAGAAACAGTTGCACCAACCTCACCACAAAGAACCTGGGCTTTGGAACCAGAAAAAGATGATGCAAATCCTAACACTTGCACTGATGAATAAGTGGGCTTTGGACAAATTAGCCAATCGCTTTGAACTTCCTTTTCTCTGCCATTAGAGTTTGACAACAACCCAAGGCTCATGTGCTGAAGGGTTGGACCCCAGCTGGTCCTTATTGAGATGGCAGAGCCTTCAGGAGGTGGACCTGGCTGGAAGAGGTGGGTCACGGGTTGTGCCTGTGAGAGGTGTATTTAAATTCACATGACTCCTTTTCCCGTTCTCCCCTTGCTTCTACACCCAAGCCAAATTCCCAGTGATGTGTCCAGGCTCAGCCCAGGTGAACAATTGTGATTCCTGTGAATAACCTCATGATAACTGTGACTAGAGCTACGATGTGCGTAGGAGGTGCTGGGTTAGATATTTGAGAGACCCATGTCCTTAAGATCTCTGTCCTAGTGTCAAAGAAGGGAAACCTTAAGCAGATTTTCCAATGGTAAACTTAATATCTGTCATCAAAGCTGATCAAGCATTAACCAGGTAACACAAACATTATGATTCATTCTTGCCAACTGAAAGGCAAGAAGTGGCAATAAAATTGATAAGCACTAAAGATATTATACTCTTCAACACAACGAGTGGGCTCTATAGAAAATCTATTAGGTGCAAATAACCTCAGCCTGTGTGGAACTCTTTCTAAAAAGCCTGGCTGTAAAATAGTGAGGCTGTTCCTGTCATGGCCTAACAGAACTGTTATAGCAAATGAATTGAAGTCCCACAGCATGGGCGGCTTGGAGGTTGGAGATTCCCTCCAGCAGCGTAGCCATTGCTCCTAACAATTCCAGAACATTCTTTGGAACTGTTTGTAAAGTCAATTTACAGATCACAAAAAGAAATGAAATTGTATAACTTCTTAATCATGCTTTTTACCGAGGAGTTTTACAACTTCATAACCCATCATTCACCAGGTCTTGTTCCCACAACTTTCTGGTTTTTAAAGATCAAATGGTGATAATGTTTCTCTGTTCCTCTACTGAGGATATTCAAATACTGTGCTTCAAAGTTACGACAATTCCAGTGGAGGAGTTCAGAAAATAGTTGGAATAGTGACAGTGCTAGTGGAGAAAACATAGAGACTTATCAAGGTAAATAACTTTAAAGTAGCAGAAATCATTTGGGTGTGTAAATTCTAGTTTGCTATAAATCTTATTAGTTCGTATGTTACAAGAATACTATCAGAAGGCCTTAGATCGGCCATCATTTGTATATAGCTATGGGGACAGCTGATGCCATACTCGCCCAAACTCAAGCTTATGGTCCTTACTATGGAAGGATACTCTTACATCAGGGATTTTCAGCATCATCTGGTCCTCCTGTCACCCTGGCCCAGTAGTGCCATTTCATGTCACTTACAATGGTGAGGGTGATAAAAAGTAAATCTTGGATTCAGGTAGCACTTTTCTTTCTTTCCATAAAATACATGCAGCTTGTTAATCAGAACCAGTTTTTAGAAATAGTGCAGGTATGATGGTGTTTGTTAGTGTTCAGAATACCGTGATCTTAGAAGTAGGCTATTGCAATAGGATTGTGGTTACTTAGTAATGTTCATATATTATGAGGTTGGAAGAGAAAGGCTAATTCCTTGTTTTTACTATTTTGTTTCACTCACCATGCTTATTTGTCCGCTGGCTTTTAACAGGGTTATTGGCTTAATGTACAGCATATGCTCATTAGGTCTTGATGACCGTCCCTCACCTGTTAGCATTACGGCTACCTATAACTGATAAATAAACATTACCTAGCACATACTGTTGGCTGTTGCTTTAGATTATGAACTTTTGGAGGTGGCTTTGGGTGGTGCCTCTTAAAGGCAGATGCTCACCAAGGGTGATCAGAATGGTCACTTCCTTAAAATAATGGCTTTCCACTGCCTAATGGGGTAGTAAGAAGCCAATCAATCATTTTCTATGGAGTTTCTAAGACATGCCCAGCAGCTGGAGACCCGGAAAAATCAACAAAATCAGTTTTTAGTCTTGAAAGTGATTGGCACAGTCCAGCTAGAAAAGTCAGGACTGATCCTCAGACAGCAGCACAGCTCTGAAGATGCAAAATCCACAGGGCCTGTGTTGAGGGCAGAGGGAAGTTAAGAGGCTTGCTGAGGCTGCCGATACATCCAGGGCAGGTCCGGACAATACGTGGTGCCTTTGCAGCCTCAGTGAGAGTGAGGGGGTGAAAGGAAGAAGAGAAGGCATCCCAGAGGGAAAATGAACTGTGATCAAAGGCACAGAGGTATGAATGGTCATCTTTTCATGCAGAATGAGGAAGGGAGGAAAAATGGAAACTTCTTCACACATTCTTGTTAGGGATCAGTGCATTCACACATTTTGAGGCCAGTAGGTAGGTAGAGGCCAACTGGGGTTGCCAGCTCAAACTATTGTAAGCAGCATTTTGTTAATATTTATTTTGGCTGAGTTTGCACCTTTTATTATATATTCTCAAGAATCCTGAGCTTTTCAAAGCCCATGAACTTGGAGAATGCGGGTGAAATAAAATTGCCTTTGCTGTATCTTTCATACTTGCTCGGCCTGCCAGTGAAGCAATTTTCCTGATGGTGGGTTGTGTGTAAAAGATCCTAGGAATATTTTATTTGTCACTTATTCAAGTGCTTTTAAATTTTCTTCTAAATGAAACAAAGCTTTAAGCCCATTGCTTTGGGCACTTAGTAAGCTAACATCTGTTCTAGCAACCACACTGACAGCAGTGGAATGCCAGCTATGTATCACTCGGGGCACTGACTCGTCTTTTGAAGAGAAATAAAATAAACTGCTGACTTTGAATGTCTTGGTGCTCTAATGAGTAGGTGAGAAGGTGGTTGTTTTTCAGAAGGCAAGGTGTTTATATACCCTTATGGGATTTACCAGTCTGTAGGAAACAGAGGGAAAGGTTTGCTTTTGGGGAGCTCAAACAATATAAATACAAATCATATCAGTTGCCAGTAGTATCCTGACTAGAAAATCCACATAGGGACCTTGGGGCAATTGTGATTTAGTGCAGTGTGACTGAATTTGCCAACGAGAACATGATGGCCTGGGTTGGGCTGGGTCTCTTCCCATCTATGATAGTCTAGTCCACTGAGTTTGTCCATTTAAGACCACTTAAATGGTTAGCGACTATTTCAGTATTGGCAGGAAGGAGATCCTCTGTGTTTAGCCCTATTTTCCAAACTGTTGATCTCTCCTCTTCTTTCTTTCCTCTTCTTATTTTCTTATCTTTCTTCCTCTGCCTACCTACAACCAAGTTCTCTTACAATCAAGCCTCTTTGCCACCTGGATTCACTAACTCAGAAAGCTCAATGCTAAAGACTAAATCATCTAGAATAGACTTAATACCCCATTTGAATGGATGCCCTGGTCATTCGGTAAAACCTGGTGTACATACCTGGGGTGTACACTGCACTCAAGTTCTTAATCAGAGACTAGGAATTCTTATTTTACATCTAATTTATATGAGCTTGGTTATAGGATATTGGGGCAGCC
Organism: Chinchilla lanigera; assembly: GCF_000276665.1. Taxonomy (NCBI): domain Eukaryota; kingdom Metazoa; phylum Chordata; class Mammalia; order Rodentia; family Chinchillidae; genus Chinchilla; species Chinchilla lanigera. The sequence goes on from NW_004955424.1 coordinate 15,914,151, forward strand.
AGAAATTTAAATGATCTCATCAGAAAGCAGGGACACAGTGAGTAGATAATCTAGAATGAGTAGGTAATCTAGTAAGTAATCTAGAATCCTGTATACTTACTGTACTACCAAGCAGCAAGAGACTAGAAAAAGTAGAACTATGAAGTTTAAAAACATAGTGAGCATAAGCTGCTGTAGGGACAAACAGTCTCACCACTGGAGGGTTTCATAGTCACTTGGCAAATTTTAGTTGGTGTTCAGAATGAGGTGGGGGAGAGTGAAAGGTAAATGCATTTCAGGATACAGTAGTTCCTAACATCCCTTCGTGTTCAAAGTCTTCCCGAGGAAGAGAGACTTTGGGGTGAGCGAGGGATGAGCTGTCTGTGTGTTTCCTTAGTTCCCATGGCTGGGGATCTCACTCTGGTGCTGCCCCTCACCTGTGACAGCGCTGAGCTTGCCTCATCTTCGCATCTGACCAGCGGTAACGTGGTTCTTTGGACACCTCTCTATTTTGCTCTCTCATCTCCTCTGTGCCCATTTAGTAGTTTTCTTCCTTATCTCTATCTTGTTTTCTATTAAGTTCTTTATTATTTTTGTCCTTCTGGATTTTTTGGAGATGTTTACTCTTGCTATTCTCTGCCATCTTTTTTCTTAAAATTTTTATGTTATTGGTTCATTTTAGATATATGTGATGGTAACATTCATCATAGGGAGTTTGCACTTGTACATGATATATCTTGCTTCTTTTTTTCTCAACTGCCCTCTCTTCCCTTCAACCCCTCACTCTATTTACAAAAGCTTTGCTTCTGTTATTTTCATTTCCTTTCCTTTCCTTTTTTCCTTTCCTTTCCTCCTCCACCCTCCCTTGTTCCCTTTCTCATTTGAACATTTTCTCCCTATTTCCCAATATTTATTATACATGTCAGTCCTCATTTATACTTTTGATTTCTCACATCAGAGAAACTATGTGGTATTTCCACATACTCACTTGAGAATATGGTCTCAAGGTGCATCCATTTAACTAGAAATGTTTCAAACTTATTCTGCTTTATGGCAGAGTAGTACTTTACTGTACAGAAAAACGACATCTTCTTTATTCACTCATCTGCTGATGGGCATTTGGGTTGTTTCCAAGATTTGGCTACTACAAACTGTGTCCCTATAAACATGGGTGTACATATAGTGCTGTGATATGATGCTTTTAATTCTTTTGAGATCTCTGACCTCTTAAATTCTATGCTGTGCTAACCAACTTACAACTTTTCTTCTTTTCTAACATAAATACTAAAAATACACATTTCCCTCTAAGATCCCCTTTAGCTTCATTCTAAGTCTTGGTATGTGGCATCTTCATGATTGATTAGTTCTAAGTATTTTCTCATTTACATTACGATTTTCTTTAACTCAGTTGAATGTGTTTGAAATATGGAAACATATGAGATTTTAAAAATTGACTGGTAACTTGATTGACCACTGATTTTTTTTTCATTGCAGAATACAGTCTATATGATATCAGTTGTTTGAAATTTAAGATTTGGCTTTGGCCTAGTACATGGCTAATTTTTATAAAAATATAAAAATGTGCTTCATAAGGAATTGATATTTTCTTTTAGCTATAGATTTGCTATGTAGAGTAGCCATTCCCTACAGGGGTCATCCTAGAGTTCTTCACTGTGTGTGACGTGGGTAGTGGACAGAAAGTGATATTCAGCACAAGTTTCATTATCTTTATCAGTCAATATAGATTGATAGAAAATATTTCACTGAATTTCAGAGTTATCCATGTAGGACACCTCATTATTTTATGAGCCATTAGGGAAAAACACTGCCCACTACATCATGATGCATTATCAATTACCTGACTCATCTCAATTCCAGAGATGTGAAAATGGGAGGGGAAAATGGGTCTTAGAATTGATACAATTTGACATTTTGTCATGGATCTTGTAATTGCATAACTTCTCATTTTATGCAACTCCCAAAGTTTGGATCCTAATTAGAATATTATGCTGGAGCTTGGTTGTGCTTCTGCTAGGTTATGTTGAATTGCATTTTTCAAATTATTTATATTTATGAATTCTCTTGGCTGGTTGATCTCTTTATTATGGAAAAACTGTGTATAAATTTCCTCTTATTTATCAAATTCTCTTTGTATTTCTATCTATTTTTGCTTTGTATATGCTGAAGGTATGTCATCAAGTGCAAAGTAGAATTAAGATACCTTCTAGATTAACATTGCCTATGAACATTATGCAGTGGTCTCCTTTATACCAATAATTCTCTCTTTTTTGCCTAAAAGTTTATTTTATGCCATATTAATATAGCTATATTAGCTGTCTCTTAATATTTTCCCGATATAACTTTCCTCATAATTTATTTTCAAACTTTCTGTATCTTGCTCTTTTATTGAGTGTATGTTTTATTGCAAACAGCATATAGATAGACTTAAAAGAATACAATCTGTCAATCTGTGTTTATTAACTGCTGAGTTTGTTCTGTTACTTTATTTTGCTTATGGATTATTTGGGTTTATCTTTTATTTTTGCCACCTTACCATGTGCTTACTTCAGAGTTTTCTAAACCATAGTTTTTTAAAAAAACATTTTATTCTCATTTACTCTCAAAACAATGAAATTTCAAACTTAGGGCAAACATTCTTTAAAATGCTTGGAGATAAAAATGTTGAAAAGTCAACTGCTCAAATGTCCAAGAAAAACATATCAGCACAAATCCTCCAAAACATATTTTAAGATATTTTTGTGCATGTAAGGGTTATAAAAATACAGAAGTTGACCAACTACTTTTCTTTCAGTTCATAAACAATATTTGAGATCTGAATTCAGCGTTCTGATATTCTTGTGGTCTTTTGCCCTTTCTAATGACAGTACTGGCTATCTGGTATAAATAATAATAAAAATATGAGGACATTATTTTCTTTTAAACTTGAATTTTGTATGGCTCTACTGAGACTGATTAACAAACAGAGAAGAATGATTTGTGACTGGACTAGCAAGTGTTCACAAGTGAAAGGGTCTGTATTAAAGTTACTTGAAAATATATTATTCTCAGGAGAAGTTTTAGGCACTTTGACCTGAAATGTGATCTCACTTGTGTTAGGTGAAAGTTGGCCAATGTGAACTGCACTAGGAGAAACTGCTTCCAGTATCAGCGAGAGAGGTCCCTCAGATTTATTTTCAAAATGTCAAAGCCAAATTCACTTGTCATACGGTCGTTAATAGTGGTAACCTGTGCTCTGCTCCTTCCCTGACCTACTCGTAGGTCAGCAATCACAGACTCTCAGCATTTCTAGTTCTTTGCCTATCTAAAGCATTTCCACAGTTCTGCAAGCTTGAATACAACAACAACGGAGCTCACTCCTACCTGAAACACCCAGATGGAAAGATTCTTTAAAAGTTGTGCCAGAAACCGAGCACCTCAGCCTATCCTATTCATTGGATCTCAGTATCTAGTAATTTACAGACTCCCAACTATAAGGCACAGATATACCCATTTCGTAACAGCACTTTGGATGCCGTCTCAATTTAGCTATCTCTAGGCTAAAAAGCTCCATGTCTATATCCTACACAATAGACACATTTATTAATTTTCTCATACATTCCACTTCCTAGGCTCTTCCTAGAGAATATCCTTGGCACTGAACACAACACTCAAATGGAGATTTTATCAAGAGGTCCAGTTACCTCCTTAGTTTTATTTATTTATTTATTGGTACCGGGAATCGAACTCAGGACCTCGCACTTGCCAGGCAGGCGCTTATGCTGCTGAGCTAGATCCCTGGCCCCCTCCTTAGTTTTAGCTACTACACTTCTGTTAATTCAAGTAGAAATCAGAACATCTTTAGAGAGCATATCCTTGTGCTTATCTTATAGAGATTACAACAGTGTAAGAAAACTAAAATTAGCATCTACTGTGTGCCAGGCTCCACGCTGGCTATTGTGCATACATTATTTCAGTCTGAAGTCACACCCAGTAAGTGTGAAACAGTACAGGAATAGAGGAATTTTATTACCGATTGATCTTACAAAAAAAAAAAAAAAAGCCCAAAAGTTGATTGATGGCCTGTTTTCCTGACTTTGGAAAAGAAATACAAGAAAAAAGTCTTTTTAAAAAATTTCTACATTCACTACAGAGTGCACAATAATTTCTTTTACCATGTTGAAATGTGAGATTGCCACTCAGCATGGCTACTGGATTCACTCCCTATCAGGCTGGTTAAATGAAGGAGGTTTTGGCAAGGGCAGTCATGCCAGCTGTCTGTTTATCAAAAGAGCTGTCTGACTACAAAAACAGGCTGGATTCCTGTGCTCCCACGTTATTTTAAAGCTATTGGGAGCACAACTGAGTTGTTGCAGAAAATGGGCCTGGGAAGTTGCCCTGGACAGAACTCTGGAGACAGTGCTGGGAGGTGGCCCTGCCTTTCCTCTGCACGCTCTTTTTCGCCTGTAGCCACCATAACATCCACGGAGGACTCCAGCACCGTCCTTCTGAGCAGACCCTCACCAAAGCAGACTGTATGCCTTCAACCTTGGCCGGTGGTGTCTGGATTCATTGTGCTGCTGTAGCCTAACCTCACGGTGAGCTCAGGCCATGCTGAGGTCCCTGAGTCACAACTTTTCCACAGTGACCTCAATTCTATCAGTCCTCATAGTTCTGCCTGGCTTCTAGCCTTGGGCCAAGACCTTCACATAGTAGGGGACTGCCCTGAATCTTGATGTAGTTCAGTGGGCTAGTTCTGGAACTGTCCTCCGGGTCTGCAGCCCTGGCAGGAGTTTAACGGAGTTGGTGCTCTTCTGAAGACGTCTTTGATTATTGCCCCGCCTGTGACTGCTGGTAACAGTGTCTCACTGGGCAGAGTCCCTCTTGCATTGTGTTCAAGTTCCTTGGACATGGAGGTTGGATGTTGACCATCCTCTTTAGAGACCTACTTTCCAACGCGTCTAGAGCCTCCTTTTCTAATTTTATCTTATTCCAATTCCCTTCCTATCCTACCAGCTGGTGCCATCATGGTCTCAGTATGAACTTTGATGGAGCCCATTCATTCATTCACTCACTCAATCATTAGTCTTTTTTTGAGTAACTACTATGTATAGACTTTGTACCAAGGCTGGGTTACAGAGACAAAACATAGTGTCTTTTTCCTCAAGAAGAATATAGGATCTACTGTGCCAGAGACACTTGCTCTTTCCAATAGCTGTGCTTTCTTTCCTCTGCCTCCAGTGGTTTCCTTCTAACCTGCCCCCGGGAGGCCCACCTTCTTGAGAGATATCGGGATCTATGAAGTGGTAGAGCCAATACTGTTGGCATCTGGGCTCTTTCTTCTCAAAACAAATGAGCAACAAGTCTGTAACTCACAGGGTTTTATATGATAGAAAGACGTGGAGGAACTTGGAATATGGAAAGGGAGAATTTGGAGAGAAAAAATTTCAGTCTTTGACAGTACAAAA
>NW_004955424.1:15920339-15983754 GCF_000276665.1 Chinchilla lanigera
ATCTCTTGGTCCTAATAATGCATCCATTTTAGCAAATACTTAATTTTATTCAGGCTTCCAAGTAGCCTAAATATTTCTTTTATGTTACTATTTACTTGATCTTTTACTGCAAGATTTATTGTACATTTTCAAAACATCCCAAGTTCTTTGAGTTATTAGGAAAGCTGATTTGTTGGTGTCTTCTTCCTGCACTTATTCCATAAGTAATATCTTCAAATATTTACCCTAAAATCCAGGTTTGTCAGGTACTCAAAAGCAAGCATGCCTCCTCATCAGGAGAAAATAACCTATTTATAAGCCACAGGGCATGTATAGCAAATCTTTTCATGGGACAGTAGATCTTCACTTGGCAAGGAAAGCGAATGAGGTCAATAAGCTAATAAATAGCTGTCATTTCTTAATAGGTTATTATGGGCTTCAAGTCCGTAATTAATCTTTTATCTTTATTTTAATCATGCACAATGAGTTCTGAGATGGGCTGAGTTAACTTGCCCGAGACGGCTCTAGAAAGTGCAGGGCCTGGGATGTGAAATCAGGATTTCAGACTCACTCTCCTGTGTTCTTAATTCCTGCATGACGATATCATCATAGTACAGTGGTTCTTTCTTGAGTGATTCTAAGAGGAGTTTGTTCAGTTTTCTCTTCATTTAAAAAGAGCTTCTCTACTGGTCTATTGAAAGGAACAGTCAATGCTTAAATTCTTTTTTCTTCTTTTTAATTTTTTTGGACCAATTTTGCATGCTTATATCTGGTAATCTGAACAACCAATTTGAAGACAACAATATGCAATATAACAACTATTGTTGAATTCCTATCATTTTGTTTAGTGAAATTCTGCTTTTTTTTTTTTAGTACTGGGAATCGAACTCAGGACCTTGTATTTGCTAGGCAGGTGCTTGTGCCTCTGAGCTATATCCCCAGCCTCAGTTTAGGGAAATTCTGTATCATTTCTAACTTTTAAATTATTTTTTTATTCTCTTTAAAATAAAAACAATACTCAATTAAAAAAAAAAAGAGTTTCTCTGAACAGTGAAGTCACTTGGATCTTCTCAAATTTATTTCACCTTATTGCTTTTCGTAGCCAAGCTGTTTTTAACATAAATGAGAGGGAAAATTTACAGGGTTCAAGACAGGGCTCTCTATTTATTTAGTGTTGATTTTAGAACCTTGTGTCTAACTTTAGATCTCCTTTTTTTCCTTTGCAGAGTGTGATTTTTCCAATGTGACAACTAACGCAAATCAAGTCCTGATCACAATGAACAGCAACAAGCACCAGCTGTGCTTCTCTGTCACATCCTTGGTGACCAAGATCAAGCGGGTGGGATGCACATCCTAAAAGAGGAGACATGGCTAACTTGAGAAATGGCTCTCACACACAAGTGTTATGGTTTGTGTCTGGGTGTCCCCCAAAGCCTCATGTGGCCATGGGGCAGGCTTTTACAGTTTGACTATGGGTGTGAGAGCTGCACCCGCCGTGGGGTGGATAGTTTGCATATGTAAGGGAGAGGAAGAAGCTGCTTGCCGCCATTCCTCCCTTTTAGTGCTTGTTGCTTTTGTTGTGTTCTGCTGCCATGAGCTGTAGCCCTCTGCCATGTGCCACTCTGCCCTGTAACCTGCCAAGTATGGGCTGAAACCTCCACAAACTGTAAGTGAAATAAACCTTTCCTTCCTTAATTTTGGGCATCAGGTATTTTGTCCCAGCAATGAGAGGAAAGTAACCAAGACAACAAGGCACCAAAAATTGATACAAAATGAACAGAAAAGAAGTGACAGCATCACAATTCTGGGAGAGACCATAGACAAACTATGCCAGAGACATTTCAAGCCCTTGCTAGCCCTTTGATAATTTTCTTTAAAGAATTGCCTCTTCCCTTCTTCAGCTATAATTACCGTTTTCCAAATCATCACTCAGCTAGTACCTCCTCCATGGAGATCTCATGATTCTTCCTGGCTCCGCTCCTTCCTCCCCTCTCTGAAATCCCATAGCATTTGTACCTGACTCACACAATCCTGTTCTTTATTGTATACCCTTTTACAGGCTCCTTGGCTTCATCTGTCTAACAGCAACATGGCAGGAGGCACAGTAGGAGTGCAAGAAATACTTATTGAAAGATTCCTTGCATTTTGTGCTCTTTGGGCTGGGAAATTACAGAAAAGTAAACTATTTACTTAAAAGAAGACAATCTTTAGAAAAGTTCTTTAAAGTATTAGACTTTGCTTGTTTTGTTATTACGAGTATAGATTTTTTGCTAGGTTCTTTCTATCAGTGTTTATCTCAACACATAGCTGGAGGCAGGGCAGCAGAGGGGAGCATTTAGAATCGCAGAGATGAAGTCTACTGAACATGTTGCTGGGAGAGGCCTCTGGACGTTTGACCAGTTTTCTATAGTCATGGAGCTCAACACAGTTTACCATTTGTATAGGAAATCTTTTAGCTCTTGGATGGAAAAAGCTCTTTCCTGTAAAACTTCATGGAATTTCTGCTTCTGGCAGGGGCAACAATTATTCACCATGGATCTTGAAAGCTTGTGACACAGTTATCCAAATGGGCACCAAATAAAGTGAGAAAAATCTCAGCTACATATTTTAAAGTGATTCTTGGTTCCAGGTGATGGACTGGGCGGGCAGGCTGTGACTGGTACAGACAAGACTAACCCTTTACTCAGACCCGGGAGATCATTTCTGATCTAAAAACCGAGTCTTCCAAACAAACACAAGTCCAAGACCTTACTTCATCTTCTGGATGACCACGCCTTCCATCCCCATCTCTATTTTGCCCAGGGATAGTTTAGTCTTTAATTTGACTGTATAGGGCCTGGTTTCAGATTGAGATTAAAACCAGGTCTCTTTCCCTGGGAGATTTTGGTCTTTTCCGGACCCTTCCAATTGCTTGAGGTTGGTTGAGTGACAGATGTGGACTGCAGAGGATCCGAATTGTCTTAGAGGAGCTCCTTTTTTATCTTCTTTGTTGTAATAGAACTCTGAATTGAGGAGCCCACTCTTTAAGAAGAATCTCCAGTTAGTTCAAAAATTTTGATTAAGCTCTCAGTATGAAATAACTAACATGCATTGAGCACTAATTCCCCTTCAGGACTTAGGCTGTGTACTTTACATCCATCATTTCATTTAATGTTCACAATTCTGTAGGAGACTTAAACCACTGTCATCTCAGTTTTATCAGTTAGGAGACAGAAACACAAAAGGACTGAATAAGTTGGCCAAGGTCACACAAATATTAATCAGGGAAAAGGATCCTCCGATTTTCTCTCTCAACCCCAGATCTCCTCTTCCTTCAGTCTTGCTCTTGCCTGTCAGCTGAGTGCAAGTCCATCTTCACAGTCACGAAGGCTCAACTCTCAGGACCACCCTTGACTTGTCTCCTCTCAAGCCACGCCTAAAACTTCCAGAAATTTCTTAGCTCTACTTTAAAAATACACCTGACTCTGACCACTTCTCTCCAATTCCATTGCCTTCTGATTCAAGCCACCACTACTGTTTGTCTGAACCACCCTGACTAGTCACATTGCTTCCATTCCTGGTTCTTGGCTATCTTTAGGTCATTTCAGCAGCCAGAGAAATCCTTCAAATGTAAGTCAGACCATGCGGCTCCTCTGCTCCAAAGCCCAAGTCCTTTCAAGGCCCTGAGTTCTCCGTCTCCAGTTACCTTACTTTCTGTTATTGTCTTCGCTTACTTTCATTCAGGGAATGACTGCTGGCCTTCTTGCCCTTCCTTGAACACAAGGGGTTTTTAGGGTCTCATAGCTTGGAAGATTCCACCCTCTTCTACCCTCCTATAGCCTCATGGTTAATTTAATTTCCTCACGGTCCAGGACTCTGCTCAAATGCCATGCTGTTAGTGTGTTCATTACCCTACCCACCTTGGAACCCACCTACCCAAGTAGTACCAATCCCGCTTACTCTGCTCTATCCTCCTGTTGCACATGTCACCTTATGTTATTTTTACTCTTTGCCATCTGCCTCCTCCTGCTCTTCCAGATTTCTCTCTGCTGTGTTCCCTCATGTATCCCAGGAGAGTGCCTAGCACATTGTAATCAATGGATATTTATTGAATGAATGGATTTAGATCTCAAATCTTAGTGTGGCTTCAATTTTTTCTTGTAAACTAATACAATATTCTTAAGTGAAAAGTGACAAGGGAGTAGGATAGAATATATAAAAGGCTATCTTAATCAAAGATCAACTGACCAAAAAACTTGTGACACGCAATTGCATGATAGCAATACAAGATGAAGTGGGGATGGAGTGAGTTGGGAAGATGCAATGGACTTTACTGGGAATTCTTTAATTTTGCAATACTTTGGTAAGGGAGCCTTTTTTTTTCTTTACTTAGAGGCCCAGATTTAAATTTGTGGCCTTGCATTTGCCATACCACAAGGTTAGTCCTAAGACATTTCCCTTTCCCACTTCCCCTGCCACTGTGGTTCAAAAGCAGTGAGTATTTCTCTGTGGTACAGTCAGGCATAATGAGAAATGCAGGTCCACACTGTTGGATCACTCAAAAGCTGGGAGGAATCTGGAATGGAATTACTAGATTTGGAGTATTTTAATAATTTCCTGCAGGTTGGCAGGTTCCAAAAGTCAATTTCCAAAAGAATGAGGCAGGGCACATTTGAAGAATTTTTACTGCTTTGCTGAGCATGGTGGCGCATGCCTGTATTCCCAGCACTGGCGAGGCTGAGGCAGGAGAATCACTGAGAGTTCAAAGCCAGCCTGGACTACATAGCAAGACTGTGTCTAAAACAAACAAACAAACAAACAAAAATTTACTGCTTCTATGTACATTTTTTTTTTTTTGAGACAGGGTCTCGCTGTGCACTTTAGGCAGCAATCTTCCTGCCTCAGCCTCCTGAATGCTGGGATAATGGGCATGTGCCACCATGCCTGGCTAAGAAAAATTTGATGGTGTCTTGTTCAGGCATCCAAATTTGAAGGCTGACCAGATGTTGCAGACATGGACATTTCTCAATGCTGGCACTTGTCTATAACAACCTTAGTCCCCCCTTCATAATACTAGCTTACCCAGCTTTCAAGAAAACTGGTTTGCCTGTTCATTTATGAGATAACTTGTTTCTGTTTTATCTGGTGTCAGGGCATGGTGCTACCGCTTGTTCACTTGTAATGGTATTAAGTACACAATTCCAATTACTGAGGGGTCTTCCAGAAGCCACTCAGGAAGTTACCATTGCAACTACATAATCTGACCATCAGGCCAAACACCTTAGTTGTTAGAATGATCCAGTGGAGATAGTACATTTGGTTAAAGAAACTGAATATCCTGAAAATGGTTGTTTTGGAAGTGCTCGTGTTAGAGGTTAAATTCTTTCATAAACCAAGCCCTGACTGCCCCTGACAAGCTGAGCTCTGCGACACTGACCCTGAGCCACAGCAACTACCGAGGCTGCACACTACAAGCACCCAAAGAGGCCTCGGAGCCACCAAAGCCAGGGCTGGTGCCACAGACTCTGGCTCCATTCTCTTTTAGAAGCTCTCCAGGCGACTTCATAGGAAGCCAGCAATAACAAGAACCTAATGGGAAAGATCCAGTGAAGGGTATCTGAGGAGGCACAGGGAGAAAGCAGTTACTGCTCTTCCCTCACCACCCCCAACAGAAAGCCTCCTTCTCCATCAATTGCCCATTTCCCCCAGATTAGTTCCACGAGCATAAACCAGTTTCCATTTCTCTTATCCTAAATGAAAGGTTCTCTGTCCCTCTTCCAGCCACTGTCCATTTTCCTGCTTACTTTTGGAGGGATAAAAACCCCCGAAGATGTGTTTTCTGAATACGTTGTCCAATTCCTTCCTGCCCATCCTCTATCCAGGCCCCTCCCTCACTGCTACACAGATATAGCCGTCTTACCATTTGCAGACCAGTGCATTCAGGGCTCCCCTCAACGTCAGAAATGGGGAACCCATTGGAGCTGACAGAGGGATTCCTGACTCATGCCTGGCCCACCTGGAGACTGGCCCAGCAGGGCTGGGGATGCAAGTCAGGGAGCAGAGCAAAGAACCAGAGATGCCTGCAGGGAAGCCTTTGGAGGAGACTGGTGTTTAAGAAAAGTTGTTGACGATGATGATAGAGAGGTCCCGAGTACAGGGAGAAGTTAGGACTTACACAGTGTGTGGTGGTGATGATGACAGAGCTAGAGATGAAAGAGAGGCCGTCGTTCATGCTGACCTGGAGCGCTGCTTTCCTGCAACGACAAGAGAACCAGAGACACTCAGCATGGCATGCGATGAGGAATAGGCCAACAGCCAGACACACGGGTCCCCTTTGAGGACTGCTCTTAACTGTCCTGAGGACTGCAGTTTCTTCCTCGGAAGGCCTCAGTTTCCCCTTTGGGATTGTGGAAGGCAACCTCTTCGACCCCTCACCTCTAACATCTAGAGAGACGACTGGACACGCAAGCCGGCACTTCAAGGCAAGGCATTCGGACCTCCCTGCACCGCAACGAATCGCATCCAGTGGGCAGAGCCCACTTGTACTTAACTCACTTGTCACGTTGCAGTGGGACAAAGTACTCCTAGAAAGTGATCCAAGTCAATGGGGCAAACTGGGCAGACTGTAAGCTTGATGTTCTGCCCTCATTATCTGGACTTTCAGCAGTCTGCTGGAGGTGGCTGTGTTACGGTCAGCACAGTCAAAAGATAACGCGGCAGATGAGCTCATTCGCCTTCTCCTCCCATGTATAAGAACTCACTGAAACACAAGCTCGCATTTTGTTGCAGCAAGAGCACTGGTCTAGATGACAGGATCTGTGGTATCATAGGCAGATGTCAAGTACCTGGGGGTGGACGTCTTTCAACAAAAACTAATGCTGAAGCAGAATTTGGGTAAACAATTTCTACTTTTTTTCCTTTAAAGCTGTTACCCCATCTGCAGCCTGTTACAGAAATGGTTTTCAAGAGGCTATTTTCTATTCTCTGCACCAACACCACCTTTCTTTTCCCACATTTTTTTTTTTTTTTTTTTGTGGTGATGGGGATTGAACTCAGGGCCTTGTGCATGCAAGGCAAGAGCTCTACTGCTGAACCACATCCCCAGCCCGCCCCTCCCACATAATTCTTTTGTTCAGGGTGCTACTTCTCTTTCTTCTGTTGAGTTATTGTGATTAATCTCAGGAACATTTAATGCAACAACATGAGTTGTTCTTCCTAAGTTAGTTGAGGGAATGTTGGGTGACCACCCGTTGCTCTGGGGAGGAACGCAGAGGAACACTGAGGAGGATATTACAGGTCTGAGTCTGGGGTCTCGGTTGGTCATGAACTGGCTGAGGCCTTGATTCACCTTTCCAGATCTCCTTTCCGAGTCTCCCTGTGTCTAGGGAGTTGGTAACAGTCATCTGGTGGGATACTAGTGATGATGGGATGAGGTAATATGTGAGAACTTTCTAGAAATGTAGTTGTGATTAAGTCAGGCAGAGCTGGGATCGAGCCCAGGCTCTCCCACTGACTACTGTGTGACCTTGAGAAAGTTACTCAAATTCTTTTGGCCCCAGTCTTCATCCTGTGTAATAGGAATGTCTGTTCACAGCAAACTGGGAAAGATGAAAAGACACTCTGTACAGCACTTATCTAGTGCCTGGCTTACTGTAGGCACCAGCACCATTATTCCTGAGGGAATCTAGAGAAAAGTCCATTTTGGTAAGGGAGAGAGATGTTTTCTTTTCCCTCTGTCCCTTCCATCTCCTCTTTCCTCCTTAGCTGAGAAATTAAGCTGTTGGTGAAAACTTACATGCCAACTTCTTTTAAGATAGGTGCTGGACACAGTAAATAAGTATCTTCCACAGCAAAGGGCTTCTCATCTGTAAAGAAGAAGTCACTGGGTTAGGAGGGAGAGAGGCAAGGTTATTATCTCATTTTTTTTTTTTTTTTAGTACCAGGAATCAAACTCATGACCTTGTGCTTGCCAGGCAGGCGCCTGTGCCACTGAGCTACATTCCTGGCTCAAGGTTATTATTTCAAATTCATTGAACTCTAGAGACTATCAACCAAGTCCAGGGAGACTCAAGAAAAACAAAAACCTTCTGAAATAAAAATTACTCTTGTGCCATTAGTAGTGAATTCAAGGGCTTCACTTGACTGAATATGTTCCCCCCACTGGGTCTAGTTGTGTCAACCATTGAACTACCAGGACTGAACTCTTATGTTACAATTGGAGTTTACGTTTCCATCAGAAAAACAAAAATTAGAAATTCCATTTGACCCCACAATCTTCCTCCTAGGTAGCATCCCAAAGAGTTAAAATCATGATATTCTGGGGATACATGAATACCTGTGTTTATAGCAGCACAGTTTGTAATAGCTACATCTTGGAAACAGTGTCCATGTCCATTAATAGATGAATGGATAAGGAAAATGGGATACTTATACATAATGGAGTACCATGCTGCCATAAAGAAAATTAAATTTGAGGTACCGCTAGGTAAATGGATTCAACTTGAGAACATAATGTTAAGTGAAATAAGTCAAACCACAAGCTTAAATATCACAGTTTCTTATATGAGAAAATAAAAATATATAAATATATATGTATACGTACACCCAAAGAGCAAAATAGAAGATAAATGGGAAATAGAAAGTTCAAATAATTCCCTAATTTACCTATTTTGCTGTATCAAAAATATTACAATATATATGCTAATTCATTTCATTTATACTACTAGCGTCTCTTAGTTTACTGATAAAGTTTTGTGCTGTTATCTATTTGCTTCTTTTTTGTAAGAATCTTTTTTCTCTGAGTAACTACTTTGATGATAATGATACACAGTTTTTATTTTCTTATTATTTGTTATGAAATTCTTCCTTTTTTCACCCAAAAATAAATAACTTGGGAGAAACAAAGAAGTGTTAGACTGACACGAAGGACTTTCTATCTAAGTCTAGTTGGAAAGAGAAGCCATATTCACGGAAACATGTGCAACAAAGATAAGTTCCTTCTGTACCAATCTGTTTAGGTCCTGCTTTCCTCCTGCCCTGAGACAGACCTTTGTGTGCTGGTGCTGGTCCCCCACCAGGAATGCCTCCTGGTCATCTCTCCACTAAAGCACAGCCCTGTTTTGGATTCTTCAGTGATACAACCATATCAGCCTCTTCTGAAGATGCAAAGGGATATATATATATATATTTAGAGGATAATATTCTGTTATTGGCCTTGGCTGTGAAACTGCTTTCACTTCTGTCATGTGTGAGTCATGGCTATAGAATACAGTTGGAGATTAGGAAGCTTTGTGTCCTAACCCTGTGCCTATTCCTGGATTCATAGGGCAGAGCCAGCTGGGAGGGGAGTTAGAGGATACACCTGAGAGCTGAGCACTCCATCCCCACTGGGAGGAAGAGGAAGAGGATGCTGTCACGGGAAATCTCGTGAAAAGCTAAGAAGGTTCTCACAAGCCATTTGAGCATTCATTCATTTAACAAATGTTTACTGAAGGCCTCCTATACGCTAGAGATACAGGCTTTGAGAATAAAAACAAGGGTCCTTTTTAGGGAATTTTACAAAAGCTGTAGTAGGGAGAGTAATCCAATACATTGATTTTTATTAGAAATATATTTTTTAAGTGTCTGCCATGTGCCAAGCACTGTGAGAGGGCATGCCATGAGCAAAGGAGATGAAACATCTCACCCCCGGAACTGACAAACTGCTAACCACACAGACTAGTATTTAGCTGTTATTATGAGGAGCACACACAAGGGGAAGGAGGGGCTGATGCTCCTCTGGCTGCTGGTGGTCAGGAGACGCTTCCTGGAGGAGATGCCATATCAACTGAAATCTGGAGGGCAGGTGAGGAGCGGATGGAATGGGAGAGGAGGAAGCACTTCTGGGGTCTTGGGGCAGGAAGGAGCCCAGCCCTCTGGAGAGGTAAAAGGCCACTGAAGGTGTTGAATTTGAGTGGGACAGAGTGGCTCAAAAGGGGACTAGAAAGGCAGCAGGGACAGATGATCAGGTCTGTACAGGACATGGTGAGGCTTTCTGAGATTTTTCCTAAGAGCAAAAGGGCACTGTTAGAGATCCTCCCTTATATTTAGATCAGCTCTTGACAGCTGCTGAAATGTACAGGAACGGGGAGGGTGTGCTGTGTAAAATATTAAAGCCTATGATGACAGCAGTGAATCATGCAGTGCCTGAACAGACCATTACCATTTTCAAGATGTTTTCCTGGCAAAGAAAGTAATGACAGCCAGTCTCCCCTGGCACACACATCCGGGCTCCTCTGGGCACCTCACATGCGTCACTTAGTCAAGCCTAACCTTGCTGCAGTGCCCTGAGGCAGGGCTCCTACTCCCTGCATTTGAAAGGCGAGGGACACACACACACACACACACACACACACACACACACAATTTGCTCAGCGCTACACAGGAGCACTTAGATTTGCACCCTGGCAGTTATCCCTGCAAAATCCCTGTTATCCAACAGGCTGTTCTACCACCCGTGATGAGAGCTATGCTTTGTTCCCTCCTCACTACAGCTTCCTGAACCAGGCAAGGATCATCAGGCTGTTTTCAGATGCAAAATGGAGGCTCAGAGAGACAATAGTTGCCAAGGCTCAGAGAGACATCTGGTTGCCAAGCAAGTTAGAGGTAACGCCAGAATTGGAACTGAATAATTCCGCATTATTCTTTCCTTGCTAAGAGACTACGTTCCAGGAAGGGCTCGCGTTAGGGAATCAACCAAACACAGGACAGGCAAGGCTGACCAGAAACTGTATGTGTTTCTTCATGCCCGTGGCTTTTCTGAGGCACGTGCACTAGTGTTACCTGGGAGCGCATCTCCCTGCCCACAGAGCCAGCCCACAGGGACCTGGCATAGCCACAGAGCAGCCACAGGAGGCCTCGTGACTCTGGGCTGCATTCTGTGGGAACAGCTGGGTCACGTTGACAAGGATGGTCCAGGCAGCACAGGAAAGCAGCACAGCTCCAGTGCCTCTGAACAGCTCCTGCCTCCTTCCTTCCACCTCAGCTGGAAAGAAGTCGGGGGAGGAATGTGGTCTGGACAAGCAGACACTTCTCACTCTTTCCCTCCTTTCATTTCCGTCCCTGCCTGGGAGTCCATCTATTTCTGGGGCAAAGCAGAGGAGTCCTTCACCAGGAGGACTGTGAGCTTTTCACCCAGCCGTAGGACAGCTTCATCATCCCTGTCCGTTTGTCAGCCTCCAGGGCTTGTGAGCCTGCGCTGCAGAGCTGGCATTTTCTGCTCTGAGAGAGACTGTTAGGTTTGGAGGCTGTTTTCACTTTACCACAAAAATGAGTGCCCCCCCAACAAAGGAGGGCCATTTGGTTTCCATAACTGAGGTCATCTGACTCCTTCCTGGAACGTCCACTTGGGAAGCAGGGCACAAAGCCTTCCTCGTCTGATCCTAGGCTGGGCCATGCCTGGCTCTGGGGCCACACCAGCCTTGCCGTCATCTCTGCCAAAGCCAGCGCGCTGCCTGTTTATGGGGCCACAGTCCCCTTCTATAACAACGGGGTCTCCTCCTCTCTGCCCACAGGCAGCCATTTCCCTGCTCATTAGCACTGAGTGTCCAGGGAAATGGAGGCCAGCTTGGAGCAGCCTGCCTGCCTTTTGTTTGCAAATGGGGAGAAAAAGGGGGAGCAGAGGGAGTTGGAGACCAGAAGGTAAATGAATCTCTTAGATGATTTTGAAATATTCATTTCCTTGTCCATGTCCAGAGATGTTTCAGAGCTCTGTGCACACCAACGACACAGGTTAACCTAAAGCATCTGTTACAGGAGTCTGATAATCAAACAGAAGTTTGATTTAAATTAGGATTTGGGAATCAGTAAGGGTTATTATAACACACTACCAGAAATCTTAGGTCCAAGAGGTAGATGGCCTACAAGCAGGGCGCAGAGGGCACAGAGAGAGGGCAGAGGATACTTTCGGGCCTGTCAAATCTCAGTCCAAGTCACAGCTCTTCCTCCTGCTCCTGAATGACTGGAGAAAAGTTCATGTACAAATGGTGTGGCCGACCTCAGGACACACACAGCTGTGTGGGAATGAGTAAGAGTGTACGAAAGTACAAAGCGCCATACTTGGATGAATAAGGACTCAGGAAATGTTGCACTCTATTACATGGGAATCTCAATCTTTAAAATAAACAAGATAACTATGTGGCTTAAATTAAGAGGAATTGAAGATTACAGTTTTCATGTTTGGTTTCTTAATTACATTGTTCTATCAAACTAACATCTTTTTAGCCATAAGGAATTCCTAGGGAAATTTAAAGCTTTAGAAAATTCGTGTGTCTGTGTGTATGTACACACACATATACATACATATACACATACAGATGTACATACACACGTGACACACACTTTATATGTATACTGATTTTGTCTAATACTATATAGCCATGATCTCATGTGATGCTTCTATAGCCATCTGAAAGAAATATTATTATAAATAGTTTGGAAAACTGAGGTTCAGTGCTGTTATTTAACTGAGTTGATTGTACACCACTAGTAACGGTCAGAACTGGAATGGTTTTGTTGAAATGACTTGCCTGAGGTCAGTCCTGTGAGTCTTATGGTATAGCCATAGTATTCCAGAAAAGGAAGTTCTTTGTAATGACCACTTTGGTTTTTGTTTTGATTTGTTTTCTTTTGTTTGGCTTTTTCAGACTGGGTCTCACTATGCAGTTCAGGCTGGCCTCAAGCTCACTTTGTTGCCCAGGCTGGTCTTGAACTCACAACAATCTTCCTGACTCAGCGTCCCAAGTGCTGCGATTACAGGCGTGAGCCACCATGCTTGGCTACATAATAACCACTTCGAAGGTGAATGGTCAAGACCTTCAGTGAGCAAGGCATGAATGGAAGCCAGACCTTCCAGGAGAGAAGAGTAAGCTTGAAGAGCTACATGATAAGTTCAGGAGTCTTTTCAGAGGTCCTGATCTAACACGAACAAATGTATGCTCCAGAACTATACACTTATATGTGTACATTCCTGGGTTTATCCTTGGGAAATGTAATCCTTTTTAGACTGGTGAAAAAGGAAATTCCCAGAATTTCCCATTGTACTTTGGTGACTGTCTAATGGATTTAGGATAAAACTAGGATTAAAATTCATTAGCCAGTTCAAACACCAATCAGAGTGAATCCTTTTATGGGGCTGATTAAATAATTTAAATACTTTCCAAGTCTTGGCAAACTTTTCTTGATATAAATATTTATTTCTGGCAAAAAGGAAAGAAAAATAACCCCTACTCTTATCTAGGGGAGTGTGTTGAAACCCTCCAAAAGCTGATGTAAGCCCCAAAGTAGAGTTTACATTCCTACTGTGACATTTGCATTAGGTAGTGGGAAAAACAGTAGAGGTCAGGGACTGAATGAGCTCTCCCTGCTGCTTCTCCCAGTGTCTCCTGGGCTTGGGGAACATTTTCATGGTATACCAGAGCCAAGTAGAACTGTTCAGCACCAGATTATCAGCTGGTCTGGGAATGTGGCTCTAAATTATGGGAGAACAGACTAAAAACTAGAGTTAGGCTGGATATTTCCACCTTCTCAGTGTCTTCAAAAGTGGTTGGCTCTGGAAAATGTTAGACTTTTAAACTATTGTGCAAAATCTGAAGTGCAGTTATATTCAGTAGAACTCCAAGCTGGAGAAATATAAAGCATCTGGGTTGAGCCTTCTGGAGCTCCAGCCAGAAAGGAGGTGACTGATTGTCCTACTGGGGCTGCTTCAATCATAATTCACAACCGTACTGTGCAGCTCGATGGGACCACAGCTGAGCATGGAAAGGAACTCGCAACTCGTGGGCAGTCCTGTGTGTTAGGCCCTAGGCTGGAAGGTTTTTGTAGATGGATTTGACAACAAGCCCAGGATTTGTTTGACAAAAGACATTAAACTCTACATTAGGGGATAAGGCAGAAATTTTGAAAGTAGAATGTTTCTCCTTGGAAAGGCTCAACAGTGGTTGTGAAGTCAAGAGAGTTCCCTGGGTCTAAACATGACTATCTTTCAGTTCCTGTATGCTACTGGTATCCAGGATAAGTCTTTTGCTTTCCTGTCTTGTTCTGTGGGGTAGGCTGGACCAGAATGGAGAACAATAAGCACATGAAGAGCTTATACTATGGCTTATACTATGGCTCAGATCCATCATGGCTCTGCCACTCACAGGTGATGTAAGCTTTTCACATATTCACAGCTCATAGTTCTCACCTAGAAAATGAGAATCAACTCATTTCATGAATTGCTGTAAATTTCAGTGTGATGATGTTATTAAATGCTGAGTATGCAACATATATTCTGTTATTAGTAAGGTGAGGTACTGCTGGGCTCATACTCTGTAAAGCCCAAGGTATGAATCTGTTTGTAAGATTGGTAGTCTTGCAACTTGTCCATCAGATTATATACAGGTGTGACAAACATGTCATCCATTCAGATAGGACCTGTGGACGTGTGTATAGTGCAATGGTTCTCAAATGAGATTTGCCCCTCAGGGAACAACTGACAATGGCAGAGACAGTTTGGGTTCTCATAGCTGGGGGAGGAATGATATTGGTATCTATGATACACAGGTCATCCTTTCCCCCAAACAAAGAATTATCCAAAACCAGCTGTCAATCCTCCTGAGGTTAGAAAACCTAGCATAATGTCTACCTTGACTTCATATCCTTTATTAGATCGTTGTGGAAGGGCCTATGGGTATCACTGTGTAATCTAGAGCCCCCAGGTACTGGTATAGTGTCGAGAAAAGTTCAGAGATGTTGTAAGACTATGAGGAGAGAAGGGGAAGGAGTAACAGTAGAAAGAAACAAATCCTGGATGGAGTAAGGAAGAGTGTTGCTTGGTAAATTCTTCCATGCCTGTTTAGCTGGGTGCAGTGGAAGATGGCGTAGTATCTGAGCCTTTGTCCTTGACGGAGCTTTATGTTGTAAATGGGGCACTCCAGAAGGGGGCCTTGTGCTGTAATTCCAAGACATGGGTGGGAAGGCTGTAGGGTCAGAACACCTTGTATATAAACACCAATAGAGGACCCACAGCTGAGGGCAGTCCCAGAAGGAAACAGAGTTGGTTATCTTGGGCACTGTGTTTAGGAGGACCAAGGGAACATCATGGTCCCCGAAAGAGGAAGTCAAAGGCGAGAGGGAGCATGAGTCCATTCCCAGGGGAGTATAGAAACAGGCGCGGCCACCCTGCTGGTTTCTGCACTGACTGTAGCCTCACATTTTCCCACGTCCCTCACAAGGCTGTGAGCCTCATAGCTCTGGGCACCCCAGTGTCTGCAGCTAGTTGTCAGCTCAGCTAGTCTGACCTCTCAGGATGTCACTTATCTGCCCATTTTCACTGCTACTTTTTATTAGTTACAAACGTAATATATGTTCAGCATCAAAAGTCCAGGGAATGCAGATCTTCCATATGTTCTTAGTGACACTTAAGAAATAACTTAAGAAATACGGTCAAAATAAACTGCTACACTCATGACAGCTTTAATGTACTAAGAATTAATATGATTTTTTTAAAGCTTTGTTTTGTTCTTGGTAAAGGACAATATAGGCTTCATGCATAAGCTCTGTGTCTTCTAACATACAAACTCTTGCAGCTGTGCCATTAGGTTTGGAAACATTTTACCTTTGGAACTGGAAGGGGCAAGTTTACCAAAACGGCTAAAGGCTTACACACAGTCATGACTGTAGAATACGGCAAATACTGACTGTTCTTATAGGATGAAATGTACACCCAAATGCAGAGGAGAATTGGGAAGGAGACCCCAGGTACATATTTTATGGACACTCAGCTACTGTGGTATGCACATTAGAAGGGATTCCACCAGTCCTTAGTACAGTAGCACCCAACTTCTCCAAATGGATGTTGAGCTAATACTTAAAGAGCACCAGTTGGAAGGGACCAGACCCTCATACAGTGCCAAACCCAGGGATGTATCCAAATGGCATTAAATACCTTTGACTGACAAATGCAATTCTCTAACCCATGAATGACAAAAGAAAAAAATAGGCTTTTGTTTGGGAAGGTTACACTGCTCCTTCTTCTGTCTTTCCTCCCCCTCTGGCACCATCGTGCATTAATTAATGATCTCCTATAGCAGCTCCAGGGCCCAGAGAGATTCTAAGATGAAGTACAGTTTCTGGATAATTGCACAGTTTTTTAAAAACAAGCACACTGGAATGTCCACCTTTGAATGTGCATTGCTTCTTTTTCCCTTAGGAATTTGAGCCCCTCTTTAACTCTTAGAGCTGCCTTTGCAACGAATGTTTACTTTGAGAAAGGATCTTCCAAAAGGGGCAAAGTTTTACCCTCTGGGAGTGTTTGAAAAGTAAACCACGACTGGCCCTAGTGAGTAAGATTGGAAATCAAGTCAGGAAGTAAAATGTTGCATCAGAAACTAAAGTGTGTCTATGAAACCATAAACCAGATTTCTCCTATGGCCTAGAAATTAAATTTTAGCAAGTCTGTCAAAATCAGTTTCTTTTATTTATGACCGTATCTCCTGTGTTTCTATGCAACATCATAATAGTCTAGCATGTGTTTCATTATCGCTTCAGTGAAACACCCATTTTTTATTTACAGTGCGTAAAATAGATAATTTCTCAGCTCATACCCCAGCGTCTCCCTTTCAGCCTTCTAATCTCTCTGCAAATGGATTTCCAGTTGAAAGTGGATCCTTTCCTGGCACAGCACACTGAGTACTGGAGTAGGAAAAAGTGCAGCCAGAATAAAGTAGCGTTCATATGAAGATTTCCAAGATACTTTCTTGGCCAGCAGTTAGTTCAGCCTGGTGATTAGAGAACCACCAAGTGATAAATTTAAGATGTATGCTAGGGCTAAATATTTACCAAGAACTGTAAAGTTAAATTTTAAATAAAGTTAGTGAGTTTTTCTTTTGTTCAATAGGGGACATATGATTGCAGAAAACAGATAACAGAAAGAAGAAAATATAAATTAATAGTAGCTTTGCTCAGAGCTGACTAGTAACATTTTGATGCATGTCCTTCAAGTCTGCATGTAAATGTGTGTGAAAAACAAGAACAGTATTGTGCTGGACTCCTTTGTAACTTAGCTTTCACACATGATGCCATATCATTAACACTTTCCTATGTCAGTCATTAATCTTCTGTGATATTATTTAATTGTTTGGGGGAGAAGTATAATTTATGTAAAGGGTTACCTCTTGTCAAACGTGTGTTATCATTTAGATGTCCCCCTCATTCTTTTGCTATTAAGAGCACTATTATGATGAATATTCACATGGGCAAATCCTTGTAAATATTAGTCATTAACTCTTTTTTTTTTCTTTCTTTTTTGGTACCAGGAATCGAACTCAGGACCTTGCCCTTGCCAAACAAGCGCTTGTGCCACTGAGCTATATCCCCAGCCCAAATCCTTGTAAACATTGTCAGTCATTTCCTTTTGATGTGGACATTGAAATTCTGGGTCAGAAATATGTAAGAAGAGTTGCTTCATTTTAATAAGTGCCTCCCAAAAGTTTTAATGGTCTCTTATTTATGATAAATAAAATCATTTATTTCTCCACATCTTTTTGGTCTTTTTTTTTTTTTTGGTGTTGGGAATTGAATTTTTTGTCTTTTTGAGACAAGGTCTCAGTATGCAGTTCAGGCTGGCCTTGAGCTCCCTCTGTAGCTCAGGCTGGACTCGAACTCACAACGATCCACCTGCCTCAGCCTCCTGAATGCTGGGATTAAAGGCATAAACCACCAGGCCTGGCTATTTCTCTACATCTTTGCCTGTACTGAAATTGTATATCTGCTAATCTTTACCATTTTGATAGGTTAAGAATGGCAATTAACTAATCCACTGAGCATTTTCCAAATGCTTATTGACTATTACTTTTCTTATAAATTTCCAGGCCAGGGATATAGCTCAGTGGTACAGTGCTTGCCTGGCAAGCATAAAGTACAGAGTTTGATTCCCAGTACAGTCCCCAAAAAATAATAAATAAAGTTTCTTTTCATATCTTTTACCTATTTTCCCACATTTAAAAATGATTTAAATGACTTTTTATTGACCCTTTATTTGTTAGATACATTGTGAATAATTTTTCCACTTTTCTGATTCTCTTTTACTTTTTTTGTTAGGTTGGGTAACCAAAGAGTTAAAAAATATGTGCTCAAACTATCAAATGTTTCCTTTGTGGTATGTCTGTTCATGCTTGCAAGTCTTTGCCCGTTGGACAACTATGCAAATATTTATTTTTGTGTCCTTCTAGAAATTTCAAGGTTTCATTAATTTTTCACATTAAGATTTGTAGTTCATCTGGAATTTATTTAAATGTAAGGTGTAAGATAAAAATCAAGCTTAATTGTTTTTCCAAGCAGTTAGCCAGTTGTCAACACCATCTTTTGGATAATCTTCTCTTTCTCTACTGAGCTTAAAGTTCGCTTTATATTACACTAAATTCACGTAAGTGTTTGACTTTGTTTATGGACTTTGTCCCAGTGCTCAGTTTGCAGATTATGATACCAGTTGTACATTGTTTCAATTACAGCTTTTTTATAAATCCTAAAACCAGCTAGGGCAAGTTTCCACATTTTTCTTGGCTATTTTTGTATGTTTATCTTCCATATAAACTTTTGAATTATTTTCTTAACTCAAAAAAGTCCCATTGGGCTTCTCATTGAGATTGTGTTAAAAGGAAATATTCATTTGGAGAAATTGATTTCTTTATAATACACAATTACTCCTCCACTTAATCATAGCAAGAATGACAGTAATCAAGTAGTACCAGCAGCCAGTCTTGACCACTGGCTGCTTGCAGGTGCAGGATTCAATTCTGAGCCCCACCCCCTGCATTTAAGCACATAATAATCTATAATATAGTTGCTGTTATTGCCACCTTCATTTTTATAGAACAGATGAAGAAACTCAGGCATGGAGATGTGAAATAACTTGTCAAGGTCACACAGCTGGAGAGGACAGAGCGAGGACTCTTTCCCTTGGTCACCCTGCTCCAGAGGCTGTGCAATGGCATTAA
This sequence comes from Chinchilla lanigera, assembly GCF_000276665.1. Classification (NCBI taxonomy): domain Eukaryota; kingdom Metazoa; phylum Chordata; class Mammalia; order Rodentia; family Chinchillidae; genus Chinchilla; species Chinchilla lanigera. The sequence goes on from NW_004955424.1 coordinate 15,939,311, forward strand.
TAAACACACTGCTCTTTCTTTATATCTCTCACAAAGCTTTGTGATTTCCTTCTTACATGTCCATACATATTTGTTGCAATTAATTCTTACTAGATTTTATTTGTTGTTGCTATATTTTTCTTGTGATGCTTTCTAACTGGTCATGGTTGAATTTTGGAAATGCTATTGATTGTGATCACTGCGGCATTTATTTCGAGAACACCCACTTTAAGAATACAGTAAGCCTTCGCTTTATGAATGAGTTCTGTTCCAGGAGAATGCTCATAAGTCAGATCCTTTCATAAGCCTGACAAAGCGAGTCTCATACATGTCTGGTACAAATCTACGACGTAGACTGCTTTGCGCTTCCTAGCAGTCCTCTCTGCATCAGCACTGCTTTGGACATCCTGGGCTCCGAGCACTGTACTAATGGACACTATTGCACTGTACAGTAAACACACAGCTGCACAACTGTGACACTGTCTGGCAAAAATGGGCGCTGCTTCCATGATATGTTCACATTTACACATATTCCTAATGCAAGGTCCGTTGGTATCTGTGAAAGTTCTCAACACAGGGACTTACTGTACTCTTATTAGTCTGGCAGTTCCGCCAACTCGAGTTTTCTAGAAAGGTACAAATTTTAAAGTACTGATTGTTTTCGTCAGTTCTCTTGTGTTATTATAATGCTCATGGCATTGTCTAAAATATGCTCATCACCAGCCACATACAGCTATGTACACTTAAGTCAGTCAAAATCAAATGAAATTAGAAACTGAACTCTTCGATCACACTAGCCAGGTTTCAAGTGCACATCAGCCACCTGTGACTCGTGGCTACCGTGTTCACTAGCGTTTTAGAACATTTCCATCATCTGAGAGTTTCTATGGATAGTGTTGCTAGAACTTTCAGATCAGTATTCCCTAAGAGTGGTGAAATGAGTTATCCTGGTATTTCCTTTCTAATTTTAAGGTGAATACTTCCAAATAGTGATGTATTACAATAATGTGAAGTGTTGAGCCCAAACATCAATACATATTTTTATTATGTTAAAGAAGTCTTATCCTAGTCTTAGTTTTCTACAATTATTTAAACTTTTGGACTAGATAATGAATTTTAATATTCCTTCTTGACATCAGTAAGCTTTGGTATGTGAGAGGTAAACTCCTACCCATTATTCGAAATTGTCTTAGTTATCTTGGTTCCTTTTAAATGCACTGCTGAATTGTGTTTGCCTACATTTTACTTAGATGTTTGTCATCAGCAAACTTAATCTCAGATATTTTCTACTTCTAGTGCTCTTGTCCATTTTTTAAAAATTAAGATTATATTATTATCACAAAATGAATTAAAAAGCCTTTTCTTTGTTTCTTTTCTGAAAAAAGGGTGTAGAAACATGTACAGCTTTGGGTAATTTGTCCTGTAAACTTTGGTAAAACTTGGGTGAAGAAAAATCTGGATTTGGTGCTTTAGTCACTACACAGAGAGACCCTGTCCCAAAAACAAACCAAACCAAACCAAAGCAAAACTAAACAAAAAAAGGAAGTTGTACTTTAGTGAGCATACTTCCTCTAATCTGTCATCGTTGAGTGTTCTTCCCCTAAGTCTGTCTGACTTCTTTACATAGTGTAAAAGTGTTTATTTTACATTCTTTTTCTAACTGGGCTCTAATCTTCCCTGCTTGATTGTTTTGCTGTTTATTTCATTCACCTTTGTGTGATCTGTCACTTGTGCTATGAGCTTGTCTTCGAATGGGGTTGTTGGCTGTAAGTGCTACGGGCCTGGGCTGTGTGGAAGGTGTGGAAAGTGTCCACAGGGTGGGTACGTGTGGCCTCTGCAGGGTCACAGGCTCAGGGTGGTCACAGACACATTTGGGGGTTGGATTCTTGACATGGTGCTTCTATATCACGTGGGCAGCATTAAATCATCCTGCCCATGGACTTTGTTCCCTTGCTACATTTAACTAATGGGTGCTGTAGCCCTCTGGAGTGTGATTTCTGCAGGAATCTCTGCTCTTGCAATCCCAATGCCTTGCACCTCACGACCAGAGATCCGGGCTCCTGCATCTGCATCAACGTCAGGATCTCAGCCTACAGACTCCCTGGCCCGGAGCTCCATGGCTTTACCTACTGCTAGATTTCCATTCTTTTGCTGTTGGGGTTGCCCCTTCTTTCCTTTGAGGAAGGCCACATGTTACAATTTTTAAAATCATATTTTATACAGAATTTCTGAATTTGTTATAGTGACCATACGTTCAGAAATTGCTGTAATTTCTAAGTGGTTTACTTGTTGATTTTACTTTAAAACCAAGGCCAGGAAAGCAGGACAAGAGTAGGTACAAACCTATGGTTTTGGTTTTTTGGTTATATTCCTCATCAGAATATTTCTAAACAATTTTTATTCTCCCCTTCCTCAACTGTTACTGGGGATTAAACCCAGGGACTTTATACTGAGCTACATCCTCAGCCCTTTTATTTTTTATTTTTGAGACAGTGTCTCAGTAAGTCACCAAGTTATCCAGGTTTGAACTTGGGATCCTCCTGCCTTAGCCTGTCAGAGTGCTGGGGTTATAGGCATGCGCCATCATACCTGGTCAGTTTCAATTTTGAACACTAATATATTGGCATTTCACTTGTATGGTAGTGTGATAAATCTGTAAGGCTTCTCATAGTCTTTTAAAAAGGTATTATATATATATATTTTATACATATATATTGTTCTCTATAGCTCAGACCCATATCATGTTTGAAGTAGCTACAGCCATAACAGCCTTAGCTTCATTATTAGATTCTCAATTAGTCTTTTTCTGATTAATAACTGCATATATATATGCTACAAAACATAATACAACATTTAGAAGAAGTCTTGAGAAAAGAAACATAAAAATGAAAACAGACAACATCTTAAGACTTGGGGTGCAGGTAGGAAAGAAAACTGGGAAGGATAATAGAATCTAAATATGTTTTATTTTGCAGGAAAGCATCAACAAAGACTGATCTATCCATCAGGTTGATAAGAAAAATGGAACTGTAAATATGCTACATTTTAAAATTTATTTACAAATTTCTGTTATCCTTGAATTCTTAGTCATATTATTTACTGAATGGAAATTGAATAAGTGAATTAACAAATGAAGGTTAAGAGTTTTCCTCAAACTCTAGCTTACCCCTCTTTTAGAATATTTTTAATAACTATTTTTAGCATTGAAGAGGGCTGTGTGCAGCACACAGTAGGATGAATTCATTGCGTCGGTCCTTCCTGAACAGAACTGTGCCGGGATCATAGTTAGGCTTGTGGTTGAAGCCAGCTCTCTACCCAGAGCCTTTATTTACTTTTGAGTATCAATGAGCTGGTGACACTGCACATGTGTTGGCAAGAGTATATTAGGAAAGGAAGAGAAGAGGGAGAAAGAGGATGAGCTGGTTTTCTAAGAAAATTTCACAGAAAGTTTGGAATATAGAACTGTAAGACATCACTCTACAAATCCACAGTCCAGCTCTGTGTTATAGGGCCTTACATAATCCTTCTGGCAACCCCTGTGGGGTTGGCTCTTTCCCTCCACCCCCATTTCCATCTATCTTCACACAGGCTGGGTTTGAAATCTACCTGGGAAGCAAATCAAGCCCTCAGGAGTTTCTGATTAGACTTGGGATTTTGCTTCAGGAGAAGAAAGGAGGAAAAGGAGGAAAAAAAGAATTCTGTAGGGAGCAAGCATTCAACGTTCACACTGAGACTACGCAGGGACATTTCAAAATGTTTTCAAACACAGCACGCACCTTTTGGATATGAGAACATTTCCAAATTTTAAGAAAACTAACTGGATGTGTCCAGTATTCAATATTATTCTAAGGCCAGGAATTCCAGATGTTTATGGGGAAGCCACTGCCTATCTCTCTTTAGATATTCAAGTAGATTTTAAGATGTCAAGGAGGAAAAAGCCCCACACTCAATTATTCTTTAAAAACAGCATCAGACCCTCCTCCTTGGGCTCTAAGGAGGATGGAAGTGTGTGTGTGAATTTGTATCATCCTTGCTCCTTCTACATGGTAGGAGTGCTGTGGTAAAAACACAAATCACAGTGACTGCAGAGCACTATGGAAAATACAGTCCATCGAGGCTATTGTTTATTAATGCAGACATGGAGTCAATAATTGTCCGTGTGATGAATGCCAGATGCAAATAATAACCAGGGCTTCTGGCATCTGTCCTCTTAAACTCAACCCTTCCCACCTCGCCTGGACAGCCTCATGAATCACACACGTCTTTCAGTTAGGAACTTGCCTGCTGCAAATGGCTCCAGGACGTTCCAACATTATGATAATTCATTTTTCTCATGCAATGCGCTTAGTTTTACTTCCATATTCCTGTATTTTATGTAAGGTATTCACCATGATGAGAGTTTCTTGGCTGCTCCAAGCAAGAATCATCCAGATTGAAAAGAAAGTTCCAGAATCTACACATGCAAGCCTAATAGTTTGGCTTTGGGTTTGTCCATGATTAGTACATTTAGACCATCTCTTTCTCATTCTTACTCTTGAGAGTCTCCAGTACTTTAGGAAACCTCAAGCTCTAAAACCCCTAACTAATCAGCCCCTGCAGAGCCGACTTGGTGGACAGTCAGCAGGGGATGATGAAACAAGCTCCTTGCTGCCTCCTGAGGGCTAGCACAGGGCTACTGCTTGTGACCATGAAAGATAGGAGGGTTATTGGAATTCATACCAGCCTTGCCCTGTTGTACAAGCTGGGCATCCTCAGGGCTGGACCCACCCAGAGGAGCACCTCTGATTGGAATCACAGCACCATAGGGCTAGCTGTGTCTTTGCTGGAGACCTTTCCACCAGGGAAAACCTTTGTGGGAATTCCCTGTGTGTGCCTTTCCGGAAGACAGGCTGGAGATGCTCTGGACCTCCAGGCAGGCTGAGGAAACCCATTAATTCCACAAGGACTTACTGAGTGTGACTGAGTCATTGATCTTGAAGCTGCAGAGGACTCTGTCCACGTTTCGGGCATGTCGGAAGCCATTTCCTCTCACGACAACTTGAAATGACTCTGAAATGAAGAATAATGACAGGACCCATTACATGACCACTGACCTTAGGCTTCCTATCTGCCTTGATTTAGAACATTTGGTAACTATTTCATCAGGGTTAGAATATTCAAAAACTAGACCAGGTTGGAAACAATAAATAACCGCACGTGTTTCCTGTCCCATTTCCTTACTGACCAATTCTCATTTGCTGTTTATGAAGAGGGCATATTATTACTTCTCACTCTAAATTTCCACCTTCCTACCTTTATTCTTACAAATCATCCTACCTAGAATGCCTAATTCCTTCCTCTTTGTCCATCCAAATCTTACCCATTTTCTAGGTTCAAGTGCTTTAATACAACTGCCAGAAGGAGCCACAGGGAGTAGTTCTTTAGTTCCTCTTCAATCAACTCAATTCTTTTTGGGTCTGTTTCATACTTTGGAATCCCCTGGAAGGATTTCTTTAGAGTCCAGGGTGCCTCATATTTTTGGAAACCACCACCTTATAGCATTGACAGCCGGTGCTGAACACTGCAGTGTGCAATTATGTAATGTCTGGGGCTGTTCTTTTGTCTTCTGCCCCAAAGAGGAAAACAATACTTTAGTTCAGTGGCATGGCTGCTTCTGTTAGCATAGTAGGTGTATTGTAAGAATAATTAGTTGTACTTAGCAGTGAATTCAAGTCTTGCAAGTCTTGTTTAGCAGTAGCCAGTTGTCAGGCATGACCTGCTTGAGCTGATATTAGCCCTTTAATGCAGTATTCATTTCCCTCTGGATAGAAGAGAGACCTGTATATTAATTTCACACTGGCATAATATATGTTCATTTAAAACATATGAATAAAATCCTTATAAAGTTGAAACACCATTATTTACAATAGCCCTGCCAAGGAAAAAAACCCAACTAATTAATTATAGCTAACTGCTTTGAGATATGCTTAAGTGTGATTATCTAGAGGTCGATGCTCTACTTTCTTTTATTTTTATCACCCTTGTGTGCATAAAAATTGGAGCTTGGAATAATGCTATGCAGCACACAGAAAATGGAAATAGACTAAGAGTCAGGGGAAGAAAATGCAATATTTGTGAAAGTGGATCTTAAATTGTAATGCTTTGTTGGAGAACAGGCATATGGGACTCTTTCAAAGTTAAGTAAATGTTGCAAGTCTCTGTCACTCTGTCAAGAAACCAATTTAGAGGTCCTGTTTGCCAAGATTATAGTAACTGGTGGTTAATTGTTCCCTTATTGTATGTCTGGCCCAGTGCTAAATGCTGTACATGTCTGATGTCATTTCCACCTCCCACAGCCCAGGGAGGTACAGACGAGAGACCGGCCTTCCTGTGGTTAAGTAGTGTAATTTGTCCACAGGCACAGAGATAGTAACTGTCAGCAATAGCACCAGCTATCCAGGTCTGCCAGGCACTGAATACCACTCCGCTAGGACTCAACTACCATCCTCCTAACCATTTTGCTAAACTGGATTGTCTTGTATCAGAATAACTTAAAAGTTGGAGTTGTGATCTTTTTTTAAGTTCATTTTAGTTTCAGGCATGTTTGTTGGTTTTGCAGAAAAAGTGGAGCTGGTCGGAATGTAAGCAAAAGAACCCAGAGGCACTGCACACACCACGAGGAATACAAATAAGAAGAGGGCACTTTTAGAAGTTTAAAAGACCTTAACAATAGTGAAATTTAGGTGACGGCATTTTGATGAGTTGCCCTGAGTCATGTAATTAGTAAGGAGCAAAACAGAGACTTGTATTCAAGGGTTCAGTACCTTAGTTTTGAACTACAGTAATGAAAGTCATGGACATACGGTTTTTCAGGACTATAAGTCTCGTGAATATTAAGGATTTATGCCTGAATGTTGATACTGTTTGGAAAGCTGGCTTTAGTACTGTTGTTTATATGCCTGCCAGCATGTGGCTGATAACTCAGTAGGTTCCACTTGCATTTTATTAAGTGCCAAGTACTTTGGAAGAATCTTATTTGCTCAGTCAAGCGCATAGAAACCAATTTGTTTCCAGTTTGAAAGCCAGACATATAGACATCTTCTGCGTGACAGCTTTGCTGATTCCAAATGTCTTCTGCCCTGCTGCTGTGCCTACTTCTCATTTACTCAAAGATCATCACAGTGAGCGGAGACTGAAAATGCAGGCTGCACGCCAAGCTCTTTTCCCTAACACCATGTTGCAGCGTTACCAGTTCAGCTGCTGAGTCCTCTATAAAAGCAGCTGCACACATGTCTGCTTGGCCCAGCCTCAAGGAGTTTAGATAAGAAGGAAGACAGCAAGAATCCATGATACCGCCATGGTGAAAACCAAGCAATGCAATCCCCTAGGCCAGGAGAAAATATGGAGCAGAGGATGCTCTGGGGTGCAATGGGAACAGAGGCAAGCTCCACCCTGCCTGGTACAGTTTTGTTGTCAGTGCACATGCATTTGGTTTCCAGAAGAGCCCAAACATCTGACCCGGCAGCCTGACTGTTATGTCAGCTCTTTGCACTGAAAAGTTATATAACAAAAAGCTGCTGAATGAATCTTCTAGTGTGGGCCAGGACACTCTAGTACAAGAATGCATTGCTTTAACTCCATTTGTCAACAAAGCCCTGGATTCTACCTTTCAAAACATACACAGTTCAATGCTTCTAGGTAATTTGAACATTAAGTGACAGCTCCTACAAGAAGTGTCTAGGAATTGTAGGGCTTTAAGGAAACCTTTTAGGTATCTTCTTGAAAGAGTTAAAAACATCATACTGTGGTGATATATGTACACTCATGTTTACAGCAGCATTGCTCATAAGAGCTAAATCTTATATGCTCTTATATGCTCATAAGAGCAATCTATATGCTCATCAACTAATGAATGGATAAAGAAAATGTGGTATTTATACACAATGGAGTACTACTCTGTTATATAGAAGTATAAACTTCAGACATTTGTAGGAAAATGGATGCATCTTGAGACCATAATTTTAAATGAAATAAATCAGAAACATAAGCTTAAAGATTGCACAGTTTCTCTTGTATGACAAGCCCAAAACATAAATAATTAAAGAGCAAAAGATAAATAGGAAATAATGAGATCTTTTGCGAAAGGTAAAGGGACCAGGAGATGTGGGGAAAGGGGATGACAAGAGGAATTCAGATGTGTTTTGTACATATACCAACTCCCCCCAAAGAATGTAATCATTATGTACTGCAAACATATACCAATAAAATAAAATGTGTATTATAAAGGGAGGAATTTTGTACCCGCAAACTGTCTTTGATTTAACCTTTGAAGATATATGTCCTTTAAAGATGTCTTTAAAATATAAATTTATTGTAATTCTTTTGTTACTTTTATTCTCAGGTGCAGTTTATGTTTCTTGATGGCATAAGCTAGTATTTCCATCTTTTTCTGAGTGCTTGGCTGTGCTTACCCCAGGGCTCAGCTGACCTCAGTAGATGCTACAGAGTCAATGAATAAATAACACATCTTGGCATAAGAAAGGAATGAAGGGGAAGGACAGGTGGTCTCAGGTGCCAGGCAGGTCTGATCCTGTTTATTTTCTGAGGTCAGTAAAGATAATCAATAGCACTAGTTACGGAAATATAATTTTTTAAAAAAAGCAGTGTGGGTCAGAAAGGTCTGTGTAGACCAGATAGAGACCACAGGTTGCCTCTTTATAAGCTCTAAGGGTGGAGGCATTCTGGGAAGGCTCCTTTTCCCCAGATAGTTTCACCAATGACACTGACTGGAATTCTTTTTGAGCAGAGCTGATTAGATATGCTCTGCACTGTTTTTCTCCAGTAGAACTTTCTCTTAAAATGAAAAATAGTTTCAGGAATACTTGTTTCTTCAATCACTGAAAAATAATCAGCCATTAATACCTTAGTCCAAACTGAATGAAGTCTTTGGACACTTCAGATTGTTAAAAGAGACACAGAGGAGGTTTTCTCCAATACCATCTGGTTACAAATTGCCATTCTACCATTGCTCACATAATTTCTAGGAGTGGAGACCTCGGGCCATCCTCTCGGTTGTCAGAAAGCTTTAGTTGATTATGATAAGCCAAAATCTACCTCACTGAAATTCTCTGTAGCAGTCTTCTGAAGCTATACAGTATATGCCTCATAATTTCTTTTTCTATGAGAATACACCAAACACCTGAAGGCATGTTTGTGATTATCTCCACTCTTTATCTAAATCACTAGCTATTCTAGTCATTTCTCTTCTGCATGCATCACATCACTGCTCCCACTGCTCGTGAGCAGGTCTTTGTTGTAGTGCTCAATGCATAGTTTTGTAATTTATTCAAACGAGACTTGCAGAGCAGGCTGAGTTTCACAGGAGGTGGGGAGCAAGCCCTATGAATTTCCGTGCTCAGGGTTTTCACATGGTGTGGTACATAGTTGATACTAATAATTTATGGGAAGGGAGAAAGGAAGAAAAAAGAAAGAAAAGGAAAAGGAAAGAAGGAGAAAGACAAGAGAAAAACAAGAAAGCAAATGAAGGATGGAAAGAATGAAGGAAGGAAAGAAAAGAAGAAATGATGAAAGGGAGAGATAGAAAGGAAGGGAAATACAGTATCTCTGAATGAATTACTAATGTGGTTTCCAGATTCTTCACTTTTTCTCCGATGGACATACCTCTGTCACCTCAATTCTTAGAACGTGGGACTTTAAACTATGGTCTGAACACGGACTAGTAGGACTATTACCTCTCTTGACTTGCACCTAGATGGCTATCGATGCACCCTGAGAGTGTACCAGCTATTTTTTGTGGGAAGCATTCTTGCTGGCTACTAAGACAGCCATGATTATCATTGTGTTTCTTCTTCTCCCTGCACAAACTGTTCCTAAGTCAAGTTTCTCTAAATCCTCTTGTATGTGAAACTGGCTGTTTGAGACCAAATTCAACACTGTGTATTTGTCCCATTAAATTTCACCTTATTTGCAACCTAACATATACAAAGACTTGTGTTGGGTTTCAGTTTTGCTGTCCACCCAGTGCATTATCTCATTGCCTCTGCTCTCAGAACCATTGCCAGTGGAGAGGTGGGGTGAGAGCCAGCTGAGGTCAGTGGATTGGGGGAATGCAATCAGCCTTGATGCCTTCAGCAGGACAGGCATAGGTGGGGCCCTCTAGCTAGGGTGCTCTGGGGCCAAAGAAGGGAAATAACTCGCAGAGTGAGGGGATGGGTCTCAGAGACAAGGTTTTTGATGAAAAAGAACTCTGCCTTCTTCCCAGATCTATCTAAAGCTTGGTCTGACCATTACACTGTAGAAACAGGAAGAGTTGTTTCCTTATTTGCTTTCTCCCTAAACACATATTGAGTTAATTAATTATTTTGCAGAGTCTCCACATTCTATCAGTGTCCTCCCTGAACTTTTTTCAGGGGAGATGCATGCATGTGTTTCTTATCCAGATATGACATTACTGGCCTCATGATTCAACACTGACCTTTAAACCTCATTAAAGCAATGCTGATGACAAAAATGCCACCTTCATTTGTACAATGGTTTATGCTTTTGGAAGCACTTTTATTTAAATTCCCAGTAGGCCTTAGATCCTCCAGTAGCCTAGTGAAAAACATAGAGATCATGGCTCACCCTGTCCCATTGGAGCTCACAGCCATAGACAAGGACATGGGCTCTAGCACTTCATGAGGGCCATGCTTACTCCAGAGAATTATCAAAAACAGACCTGAGGGAAGTCTGCGGAAGGGCTTCTGATGGAAGGCTGCCTTTGTACATTTCACTTTCTTCTTAGTAAAGTGATTCTGTAATCAGGTATAAGCCTTAAGATTCTCATGTAAGGAAGAGCTTGCCTTTTTCAAAACCTCTGACTAGCTTCGATCCTTGTGTCCTGTTTCTTCATAAAAAGGAGAAACATTCTTCATTATGTTTTGTTTCTTCATTAAAAAAAAGGGAAATATCATTGGATACTTTGTTTTGAGACATCGTTTGTCTACAAATACATGATATTACATATACAGCAGAGATTGTTAAAATATCAAAAGAAAGATAGTAGGTCGGATTTATCAGAAATTTGTCTATTTTATTGGTTCTACTAAAGAAACAGCTCTTGGAATATTTTATCTTTTGAACTGCTTGAATTTGTTTAAAATTATTAATGCATTTTACCTTCTTTGTCTTGTACATTCCTTAGGATTTGGAAAACTATCATTAATTTTTATTTCATTTATTTTTAGTTTTCTTTTAATAAATATATTAAGAATCTGAATTTGCTAGGATTAGCTCTTGTAAGTTTTGACATTTCTGTGTCACATTTGTTAATTTTACATATTAGACTTTTTATTGTCTTGAGTAACTTCATGGTGTGTGAAGGAGATTTTGGTTTACTTGCTGAGTCTAGAATTACTGAGGAAGACATCTTTCTTCTGTGTAAGTGGTTAAAATTTTTATTTTGGTCTTGTTCTATCTTTGGTTACTAATTTTTTTTTCTTTTTCTTTTTCTTTTTTTTGTTTTTTTCTCCGGTACCGGGAACCGAACTCATGATCTTGCGCTTGCCAGGCAGGCGCTTTTGCCGCTGAGCTATATCCCCAGCCCCTGGTTACTAATTTTTAATGGTGTTGTATTTTAATTAGGCAGCACAAAGGTATATTAACTCTATATGGTTAAGTGGGAGGAATTAACAAGAGTCAAAAAGAAAACATCAAAGTCGCCATTTTGAAGGAATACAGGAATCAGGGCATTCAATGTTTTTTGACAACCTGTTAAGCACCAGACACTCTGCTAAGCAGAGTAGAAAGAAATAACATTCCTTTTGTGTCTTCAAGAAGCATAAAGAAAGAGAAGTGATTGTGCTGGTGAATTAGAAATTGTGTTCATCGTCCTCATACTTTCTGATGCATTACAGAAGTACAACACATCTGGCAGGATCACTAAACAGAATGTCTGGGTTTTCTGAATGAATAGGACAATCACCCAACAGTGGACTTCTTGTTTTCTAATTGTTTTAATATTAGGGAACTATAAAGTTCACACACACACACGCACACACACACACACACACACACACACACAGAGTATACAAGATTAAATTAATCTAAATAACCCACCCATTTACTCTACCAGAAGCACACAAAGCCCTGAGGCGATTTACTCTGAAACAAATGAAGCCTAATTGAAACTTCTCAATGCACAGATCCCTTATAAGGCTCTGGCACTGTGCTCATACGCTCATAAGTTTCTGTCAAATTTGTAAAGATTTGAATTATTTTTTCTAAAAGAGATTCCCTGGATCAATCCCTGTGGTGAACACATTTGCCCCTATAAATGTCTGTATTGCCAGAAAACTATTTATTTAAACATCAGGAGGTAATAGTTTTTGGTTGATTTTGGTGAGGAAATGAACACATATTTCTGAATAATCATCAAATGCTTTGATAATTTTATATGTAAGTATGTATGTATGTCTGTTTGTACATATATATGTATTTTGTATGCATGTATGTATCTATGTAATCTTACCTTATGTAATCTTATCTTATCAGGATGGCATGATATGTATTAGGGTTGCATGAGATCTTTTTTGCTGGTAACAAATGACTGGCCCTTGGTATTTTGGGGGCTAGAAAGGTGATATCAACAGGGACTCTCAACAGGGAAAGATTTTAGTTCCAGGGGCCATAAGGACTCACCCAAAAAATTTATCTTTCTTCTAGCTCCAGCACCCAGCACAGTACCTGGTGTGCAGTAGCTGTTTAAAAAATACATTTTACATGAATGAAAGAAAAATAACAGGAAATCTGTAGAATTATCTGAACAGAGCAGCATGACTGAAGTTTTAGACAGCTCATTACAATATAAAACAGGAATGAAAGCCCTCTTTTTATCACAGATAAAATATTATGACTCACAGAAGCCTTCTTCTTTGTATAAGTGGAGAATTTGTGTATTAATGGCAAAATTATAGTGGGTCTTTAGTAGGACAATTGAAGTTGTAAGCCATGACTTTATGAGGTTGGTAGACTGAACAATTAGGAAAAACATATTAATTATGGAGAAAGGCCAACACCAACCACACTGCAGGCCTATGGGGTAGTCTGTGGCCATGGCGATCATCTGTTATCTGTAGGTTTCTTGTGAAAATGTAGCGTGACTCGACTTCTGTCCAGAGGCAGGGTAGTGGTGGTGATCACTCTTTAGTATTGGTATGAGAATCCAGTATTTCGAAAATTTCTTTGTAATTAGGTCCCATAAAAGGAGACAAGTTGGACAGACATTTTCAAACTTTCAAACAACTGACATTGCTTCTTTCTTTTTTTTACCTAGAAGCAAATTTAGTTAGCAATTTCTACTCCTTTTCCCATCCAGTCTCTTCCTGCCCTGCCTCTCCCATTCCCCCTGCAGTGAAGGAAACCTGTGATTTGAACACAGAATATCATCAATTGTATGAAAGCAATTAGCGCCTCATTTCAACTCACCTCCTGCACATATGGTGGATGGCTCAGCAGCTAGAATTTCGATGCAGGATTTTTTCAAAATCTAAGGGAGAAAAAAATAATAAGTCAATTATATAAGTAATATAGTCAATAATACTATATTACTATATAATAATAGAGCCCACTTATTTTGTTAAAAGATAAAATTAAAACAGTGCTTTTAGCTACTGTGATAGGAAAGTTTGAGGGCATTAGGTGCAGTGGGGCTTGGAGGGAGAGTAAGATCTGTACTATTATCATCAATGGCAAATATTTAAAGAGCCAGATTATACTACGCACTGTTGTGTTCCTGAAAAGTGGACATGAGCATCATTCACTTGTTTATCTCCCAATGGATATTTATTGAACCAATGATTCGCCAGTCGTAGTTTTAGGGAGGTTTAGTGTAAAGTTGCAAAAATGTGCCTTATGTGTGACATGATAAATGACAGTGGCCAGTCATGTGGTGGGGGCAAGGATAAGAGGGGGGGCAGTAGAAGCTATGAAGTTCATAGCAGAGAGATTCAGGGGTAGATGTACTGCAAAGGGCTTCACAAAAAAGGTAGAAATTGAGGTCAGTGTCAGATGGAGAGGAACTGGTTAGAGGCCGTTAGGGTCTAGGTAGGGAATAGGAAGTGCAAAGATAAGAAAGCAGAAATATACACACTGCTTTAGTTGGCACAAAAAGAGCTCGCAAGGCAGAAATAGAAGTCATAATGGATAGTGCAGGAGAGATAGGGTGGAGATGGCCAGCGCCATAGGTGCTGCATAGTCAGATTACTCAGGGTTCCTGTGTTGTTAGAACAGTCTGGAAAGTAGGCTTGGTAGCCTGCATGTTGTCCTTCACTCTTCAGGAGGATTCCCGGAGACTTCTTCAATTGCAATGCTCATTTACAAATTTTGTCTTGTAAGACTGAGGGGGCGTCCTGGAAAACTCCATGATCTCACAGGGAGTAACTAATGAAGGCTGGCTGCAGCATGGTATTTGACTGATAGAATTTAAACTTCTCTCCACCATTTATAAATCTCTCTTAGTGTTGAATTCTTATAAAATCCAAAGCAAATATTTTAAACAAATATGGGACACTGAGTTCACTTACTAACCAAATGAAGTATTTTTTCTTGGGCCTTAATTTGAAATTTGAGATGGTTTAAGGGACTAATGGAAACCATTTCTTTACTCATGAAAGGGCATTTGCTAACGCAACTAACGACATAATTATACAATTTAAAGTCTGTAAGGTAGAAATCATCTTTTAGCACTGGGAAACACACACTGATATATTTCTTGTTCAGTTTAAGCAACACATACACCATAAAATAAAATAAAATAAAATTCAAAAAAATGCCACAAATTACAATAAAATGACAGACTCAAAGGAAAACAACGGAAAGATGATGCAAGAAATGGGAATAGTACCTCAAAAATATGCTATGAGAAGCTTGTTTTTTTACTAGGAGTGGACTTAGTTCCAAGCTTTCTAGTAGCAAGTGAAAAAAGACAGAAAACGTTTATGAGTGTCTCAATCTGTGGAATGAAAACAAATCAGTTTCTCAGAAGAGATAATATTTACCCATTCCAGAGAGAATTCTGGGCATCCTCATGTAGAAGCATTGTGAAAGAAAATGAACAAATAAGTTTAAGAAAAATCTCTATCTGATGTGTAGATGACAAAACATTAAAAGTTATTAGAAAAAGTGCCCTCACAAACATGTCCTTTAGGTAACTCCATATGCCTGAAAGGTATAAGTTAGTAGCATTTCTTTCTTTGACATATATATATATATATATATATATATATATATACACATAAAATGCAATCAGATAAAAGATGTAACAAATTACAGTGAAGTGATAGGTCCAAGGGAAATTTTTTCAGCTACTTTTCTGTCACTCTGTACAATGCTGTACAACTTTTGTACTTTGCTTTCCTTGTTTTCAGCTCCTTTCTGACTCTGCAGTTGGAAGTCGAAGTTGTTCCTTCAGCTCTTGCTTCCTCAACTACAGCCCTCACCTCCAAACATAGGCACAGCCTCAGTTCCTCGCTTGTGCCTGAGCCTATCTGGAAGAGAATGTTCTGGCTTTGACATCCAGAATGTACAGCAGGAAGAGAATGTTCTGGCTTTGACATCCTGTGTGCATCTCTTTTGGAGTCAGTGGTCCTCACACACCTGGCTCTGGGCTCCTAGTGTCTGTGCTGAGCTCCTGCTTCTCCTTTGCTGTCACTCTGATGTAGCAAAGGGGATGCCGAGGCTATATGCAGGGCACTTATTTTTCCCTGCTGGCATTTCCATCCTCTCTTTTCCTGTAGTGTGTCCAGTCTTTCTAGACATCTAAGCCTGTAGCAATGTCCTCGGACCTGGGCTTGCAGGGATCCTGGTACAAAACAACTCATATCCCAGGTGACATTTACCCCTGCTTGAGTGAAGATTGGCCCCCACTCACCCCTCCGTGTGCTGCTATTGGGCTCTTTCTGCCTCACGGCCACCTCAGCCATGGTTGCCATGACTGAGGGATACAGCCACCCCTTTTGACATATCCTCAGGCACAAGACTCCAAACGAGTCATAACTGAAGAAACTGGATGATCTCAGAGGAAGAGCCTCAGTAAACAGTGGCATTACAACCACACAAAGCTGTGTTTTGATGTTTTAAAATTCCTCAGTCATTTGACATCTCCTAATAAATAATTTTATCATGCACAACTAAAGATTTCAAAATAGTCCAAGAATAAAAACTGAGCTATTGGATCTATCCTGCCCCTATTTCCTCATACACAATATTTTCACTCCTGCAAATTCTTGAGTTAAAGTCATATTTTTGAACCAACCCAACATTTAACCTGGGGTCGGTAAAAAAGATACTATTAAATCTTTGACCACAAAGACGCACTAGTAGGGTTTCTGCAATAAAAACACACGCTCTAATCTCTGAAAGTATCTGCAATTAGCAGATCAATTTAAGGTGTGTATGAAGGGCCAAAAAATATCAGCCAAAGGCTGTGATTCAATTGAGTAAAAACACAGCTTTCTCAATCTTAATTTAAAATATCTGGAAGAGATGCATGACAGCTAGTAGAGTAAAATTTATCAGAAAGGGGGATGGTGAGGATTTGTTTGAGACTGGTTTCTATTAGCTTGAAATGTCTGTTTTCAAAAGGTGGGAAGTCATAACGGTTCCCAGACTATAAAGTCATCTGTCTGCCTAAACTGCAGCAGACAGCAGATCCCTAGGAGATCAGGACTGGTGTCCGTCTGGGAGTGAGGAGGTGGAGGACGCCTTCCCCGCCCAGGCAGCAGTAGCCATGGAGGAGGTGTAGACTCAGCACTGGGGGAGACACTGGGGTAGCTAAATCACTAGGTGGAATGGAAACAATGTGTGCAAGGTTAGGGTGAAGTCAGAGGTGGAGGGGAGGGTATGACTGGTCCACAGAGGAGGCCAACATCTCCACATGCTCGTTATAATATAATGTGAGGAGTAGGGTCTTAGCCCTGGCCCTCTGCTCCCCTGATTTGTGTTCCTTGGTGAGTCTTTAAATTTTCTGAACCCCAATTTTGGGACCAATTTAACACACTGAGTAATAACTAAGAGTTTGGAATCAAACTGCTGGGGTCATGAGCAGTCCATGGTGGGCAAGTTCCATGCCCTCTCTGGGTCACAGTGGAATAACAATATGCCACCTGAAGCACTAGCATAACAGAGTTGTGTTGAGGAGATAAACGAAATCATGAAGGTAGAGCATAACACAGAGTTTGGAACCTGGTACATCTTTAACAAATAGTAGTTATAACCAAGAACTTGGGCTCTGGAGACAGGTAAGACAGGTTTGACGTCTGAATGGATTTATGTTCAAATCCAAGCCCCACTACCTACTGGCCCTAGGAATTTGCACAAATCATTGAACCCCAGAATCTCAGCTTTTCTATTCTGCATAATGGGATAAGAAAGACACTGACTTCAATGGGCTATATCATAATTTGGTAAAGTAAAAGATACAAATTCATTTCTTTTGTAAAATCAATTGGACTTTGTTCATAAAATTTATACTGGGTTGGAGTGCGGGACAGTGAGATTAAGGAAAGCTAGAAAGTTTTTGTCTTACAGACAGAACTAGACAGATGTGATTGATCAATAGACAGTTAACCCTTGGGACTTCAGCCAGCACGTGCACGTCATGAAAATAAAGCACCGAGAGATGTGTTCAGAACAATCTGGTCTGTAAAACACTTAGGATGTCTCACACAGATTCAAACAACAGTAGCTGTGTGCTGTTATTACTACCGCTGCTATGATCCTTGGACAAGGATCAAAGTTCGTATATACTTCAATCCCATCATTGGCTTCGTGCTTAATCATATTTTCTGAAACTGAACCAAGGTTAATAATATTTTCTTGCCAACCTTTGGATAGATTTAAAGAGAAAATAGATGAGAAAGCAAGTTTGAAACCCATAAAGAACTAAATAAATGCAATGTGTTGTTACTGGTAGGTTTACTTTTGCAAACCTCGTTGGATTACTGCGAGAACAAGAGAGAGCAGATGGGAAAGAAGTCTGCCAAGTTATAAGAGCTTTAATACATTTAAAGTGAAATTCACTGTAAACTAGTTCAGGTTGCATATGAGTTTGGGTTTTTGGATTCTAAAAATCTAACATCCTTTGTCATAAGGTTCTCAGCTTATGAAGAGATTTCTCAAGAATCTTTAAACAATTGTATTTGCACAGAATTATTAGGAACCTCTCTCTTACAATAGAAATATCTATTTTAAAAAAATCACTCTACTACCTATTTTTTCAAATAAAAAGAGCTTTATTTAGTTGGCCACTTCCTACTGAAGAAGGTTTTGGTGTGTGTTAATAATGGACAAGTCTCCTTTATCCACTTACAGTGCAGAGGCCTTTTGCTTTCACATATTTTCAGAAAGTTCTTCAGAGTGTGTTCCTTGAGCTCTCATATGTTGTGCAGGGGACATTCTGGTTTTAAAATGTCTGTGGCTTATTAGGGGAATGCAAATTAAAATATCTTTGTGATTCCATCTTGTTTCAGTCAAAATGGCTAGCATCAAGAACACCAAAACCAATGAATGCTGGCAGGGGATGTAGTGGGAAGGTCCCCACTTTGTTGACAGGAATATAAACTAGTACAGCCACTGTGGAAATCAGTATGGGACATCCATAAAACTAAAAATAGAAATATCATTTGACCTAACTCTATTTCTCCTAGGTGTACCCCTGAAAGTATTCAAGACATCAAATTATAGTGATCCTTGCATACCCATGTTAGCAGTGGTACAATTCACAGGAGCTAAGCTCTGGAAACACCCTAAGTGCCTATCAACAGATGCTATAAGGAAGAATGAAATCATGTCATTTGCAGGAAGATAGATAGAATTCAAAATCATCACACAAGCAAAATTATCCAGAATCAAAAAGTTAAGTATTTGTTGCCTGCTTCCTCTTACATAAGAAATATAAACTAGAAATACATACATCAGTGAATATAATAGATATGATAGGAAACTGGAAGGTAGACTTAGAGATGGGATGGAGTTAGAGAAAAGGCAAGAAAAAGAGGGGGAAAGGATTGAAAATGATCAAGGTATGTTATACTCATATATCAATTCCCCAAAACAAACATTGGTAGTTTCTGTTACAATCATTTACAGAAAAGAAAAAGATACCTGTGGCTTGAAGTAGGCTGTTGGTTAACAATCTATTGAGCAAATACATCCAGCAAGTTCTCAAATACAAAATCCTAGCAGTTTTCCTTATCCTTGTTCTGTGTAACTCTAAAATCTAGTATAAACTCTGCCACCTACGTCCCAGTGAGGCTACCAATGACATATCTCTATATCCACCTACAATTTAGTATAAACTGACAACCTGCAGAGTACTTAACATAGTTTATAGTTACGCATTTGTTTTTTGAGTGCCCGGCCACTGTCTTTGTAGATTATAAACTCTACAAGAGCAAGGGTTGGATTTCTTTTTACCCACTGCCATATTTACAGCACTTAACCTGGCACAGAGTAGGCATTCAATAAATACTTATAAATAAATAAATGAGTAAATGACATACTTCCTGCATGGTTTCATAAGCTAGCACTATTGCATATTATGAATCAATTATTTTGGCCTTATGAGCATAATTACAAGATCTACTGAATACAAAACCATATTCCATATTTTGTACACTTCTCTCTTCTTAAAGAGACCCACCCACCCTCTCTGGGGACTGCCTTCCCAGGAGGACTATTTCATCATTTCCATTTCTTTAATGGCTAATCTCTTGAACAATAATGCCATTAAGTGTGCCATTTTTTTCCTCCTAAGATCTAGTTTAGCTTGTTTTTTTTTTTTTTTTAGAAGCCTTGATCCCTTTACTTGGGAAAAAAATATAAAGGTCTGAATTGGGTGGGTGGTGCTCAGGTTTCTCTGAAGGACCACACACACGGACACAGCTGCTGGCAGGAAGCACACTGGGTAAGCCCAGAGACCAGAGCTTTCAGAAGCAGCCAGGCAGCCTGGTACATACTACTGCTCATCTACACTTTCAGGGTCATCCATGTTCCCGTGAATTTTGAAATGATTTAACATATAACATGTTAGTACAATGTTAAAATGACATAGTTACTACTCCTAATTAAACTCTACTCAACATTTGAAACCAAATAGGCTCACCAATTATTAACAGTAGACACTACCCTAGGTCCATGTCAGTTCTACAAAATCTGATTCTGAAATACGAATTGAATATTATATGCACATCATTTTTGGGACTCCTACAGGATTTTATGTACACTGTATATCATACCAAATGAGACTATTACATACAAGGAACACATTATTAAGGAGTTAACAACATATTTTAAACAACATATTTTGCTACCAAAACATGCTGAGGGAGTGTGCCCAGCTTGCTTACATAAATACAAATTTTCTCTCTGTTACTTTCATACTGAGTGAGAACCTGGTCAAAAGGAAGCAGGACAAAGGACCTTCTCAAACCAAGGAAATTCATTTTTTCCCCACCAGCCCACTTTCCTCTCATGTTTTCTGAAGGAAAGCTCAGATAGCTGTGAAATCTTAAATGTGGTTTCTTTAGTAAGATGAGCCTGTTGGCCTCCTGCATATTCCTGACGGGAGTGGCCTTCTTTGGAAGCTGATTTCATCCTAAATTTCTGCTTTTGCTTTTATAATGAGTTTTAGCAGATTCCTTGCTAGAAGAGGAGGAGCTGCCAAAGAGCAGGAGGGAGCTAAGTACTGACCGAACATAACCCCCGCAATCTTTGCAGCCTCTTCAAGATATGGGCATCTGTATTCCTTTGCGACATTTTAGTAGGCTGAACAGAAACAACAGCTTAGGAAAAAATGTCTGGCCTGGTTGTCTGCAGAGTCTGAGTCTAATTAATGACTGCTGAGGCAAAATGATTTTTTAAAAAAGATTTTCTGCCTTACTACAGGAACTACAATTGATTCTATTTAGGGTTTTTAATCCAGGCCTGCACCGATGTGAATGGAGTCCAGAATGTCATCTTTTATAAATGCAATCTTGGAGCAAAGGGTGGGGGAAGCACTGAGCCTGAGGAGGATTTTACAAGAAACAGAGCCACCAAACTGCCCATTTGTGGTGCAGCGCAGGTCTTCTATGGGTCACAAGTGCTTTATGATGCTCTGGATTGCTTTATAATTAATAAATATGCAAAACACAGTACTGGAGATGCAACACAGGGGGTGGTCTCTGTGACTCCACAGTTTGGCAAATGTCCCTGAAGAATGATGCGTAGCATGGAAGAGATCCAAGGACCAAGCAAGAGGTTCCAATAATGGATGCCACTGGAGTTCAGAGCAAGGAGAGTTTGTGGTGGAGGAGAGACCAGGGCAGGCTCCACGGAGAAGACTGAGCAGTGCTGGGGTTGAGACAAGCCTTGAAACAGGATCTGAATGGGACAAGGAAGAGAAAGGGCTTTTCCTGCCAGTGACATCTAAGTCTGATTTCCGAGAAGCACTGCTGCTGCTGGGATGTGCCTCCCCACCTGTGAGCCATGCAAAGAGGATTTCTTCAATGAAGTCCGATACCTTCCAGGACTACAGAACTGCAATAACTGTGGCTGTAATGGGCAGGAGAGCTTTAACTGTTCTCAGTGGGGTCATGGTAGAGAGGGGGTGAGGCAAGCCTAGAAGACAGATTCTGCTTCCGTCATAGTTTTGGTAGGGCTTGGGCCAGACTTGGGGAGTGCATTTCTTCTATCTTCCCATGAGTGCAAGAGAGAAATCAGCATAGGAGCTGGTTTTTATACATAAAAACAGATTTATACATACTGTGAAATAGATTTATTCCCATTTTGCTGAACTTACAGATATCCTGATAACAAAGATGTTCATGCCAATGCTTGCAAGACATTCTTAAGGACACTGCTGTGTTTGCTCAAAACTTCTTGTTTATTGTTGATCGAACACCCAGAAAGCTCTATGTGCTGACTCAGCCTTGAATTCACAGGAAGCCAAGCACAGGCTTAGATAGCTATTCTAGGGAAATGTAAGGAGATAAGAGATGGCTTGGTGGGTGACAGCACCCAGCTTCTCCTTCCCACAGACAGTGCCTCTGCTTCCAGGTACTGTCCTCAACTGCACACGAAGTGGGGACAGTTGGCAGGAAGAGACATTGTGGTAACAGGGTCAAGTGTCAGGATTTAAAGCTGCCAACCCATTTCATTGTTACCTGAACTCCGATTTTAGGCAGGATCCTGTTGCTTTGCCTGCACTTTTGAAAAGGCCAACAAAGACCCAAGAGCCTCTCTGGACCTTGCTTCCTATATTCATTTGAGGGCTGGTGCTAAATTCACCAGTTGTGGTCGGTGGAAATTCCCCAAAGAAGCTGTAATAAGAGAAGGCAAAGGAAGAGTTTCTCTCTCTACAGTTATACTGATTTAAAGGGCACAATCTTCCAACTATCCAAATTTTTCCTTGTAATTTTATTACTGTGTTCTGAAGGAGCAACTAGAAATACTGTCATGAACCTCAAAGGTAGGCTCTTGTGTGAGTGTGGCAGGGAAGATATTCCTTTTGGTCTGAATATGCCTCTCTGCAATCTTTGTTGCAGTCTGTGGATGTCTTAATTCACTGGCTACAAATAATTGCTTAGGCAAAATAGCTGGCCTGAATGTCTGCAAAGTCTGAGTTTAATTGTCAAATTGTCACTTTCTCATGACGATGAAACTTCATCCGTTGACAGGGGTTGGATTTTCCACCCAGCTATAAAAGGCAGAAAACTCTCCTGCCCACTCACTACGCACTCAAGCCAGGCCACACAGATTCTGGTCTTGATCTTGCCAGACTATAACTATGGGAGCTATGTCAAGCCACATCACATTTTTGGTATTCAGGGTCTTCGTCTCTGAAGTAGAGCTTCCTCCTCTCCTACTCACATTATTCAACAAAGTTTGGTGGTCATTCCCGTCGTTAGAGCAAGGCCTAGTCTATTCTGATCACTGCTTATTGAACTGCATGGCTTTGTAGTATCTACTTTATAGAAAGGGTAATCACATCTGCATCACATGGTGCTTGGTAGGATGTGATGACATGATTATCTACATTGATTTGCACAGTGCCCGGCACATGGTGAGATATAGATTCTATTTTTTTTTTTTTTTTGATCTTCCTAGGAAACAGGTAGGAGAAAGAATGCGCTCTGGAGTCATGAAGCCTAATTCTTACCCTGCCTCTGTCTTTGAGCTGTGTGATCTTGGACAGGTTATCTGGGATTTGGTTTCTTTGCCTATAAAATAGGTAGAGAATCTTTACTCAAGGGCAATGTACTGTTTGTTTGCTTGTTTAGTGTGCTACGGATTGAACCCAGGGCCTCACACATGCTAGGTAAGCACTCTACCACTGAGCTACAGCTACAGGTGCAGCTCATGTATGGTTTTTAAATACAATAATATTATGTGGGATAAAGGAAAAATGTTTATGGTCTCAAAATGAGTTCTCTACAACTGCCGATTTCCTTCTGCCTTTTCCCTGTCTTTCACAGAGGAGAAAGTAAAATGGAAAACAAGTGAGAGCGCTTCAAAAAATAACTCATTATATAAATCTGACATATAAGGGCTGCTTTCTTAAAGGTGAGAGGATTACAAAATAGGGAAAAGACCAAGAGAGGCATCAGACTGAGGCAGCAGAGAGGCAGGGGTCTGAGTTCATCAGCCTGGGCAATCATCCCTGTAATCAGCGCCTGGGAATCCTAGGTATTTCATTTCCTCAGACACTCACATTCAAGTATCAGGGAAAGAGTAAGACTCTGGCGCCAGACCTGAGTTCAAATTCTCCACTTGATCAATCCTTTGTAACTCAATTTCCTCACTTGTGAAATGGAGATAATAAATCCTTCTTCAGAGAGAGGCTATGAGGTAAAATGCTTAGTGGAAAGATGCTTAATAATCAGGATTTTTCTTCTTTTTCACACAGGCACAGACCCTATTACCACTGATTCTGAATGTCTGCTTATTCATCACCCAGAGGGGATATGGATAAGACTTCCTGAGCCATGACTGCAAGGTTGCTTTACTGTCAGACTTTGCATCTGGCTATTGTATCCCACTGCCCTGAGAGGAAATACTGTGGCCTTCAAGTCGACCTGCTTCTTTGTCCTCTGTCATTCTCCACCTTGAGTACTTCTCTTTTCTTCTCCTATGCACCATTTTAGGATCATGCTTTGCAAGGACATTCTATCCATGCTCTCCCAATGGACTGTTCCTTTTTATCCTTTAGGTCATCTCCTCACAGGAGTCTGCATTCTCTGTCAACCCATTTACTCTTAATCTCTGGGATACGCTGTTTGCTTTAACCAGTGATCACAATTTAAATTATACACTTAGTTACTTGTTTTTACATGTCTTTCCTACTAGATCATAAAGTCCACTGGGTCAGGGCCTCCACCCAATTCACTTGTAACTGAATGATCAGAACCTGCCATGAAAGGATCTCAATGAATATTTGATCAACTAGTAAATATTAGTCCCTGTATCTTAATTTCTGGTTTGAAGATACAGTCTTTATGGGCAGAAAACTTTATGAACCATGTGAATTTCTTAGAAGCTGCTCTGCAATCTTAATTTTGAATAATTAAGCCAGTCCTACTTTATTATGAGAAAACAGCTGAACAGTATCCATAGGAACAAGCTAGAGCAGATACTTCAGAGAGAGAAAAGATGAGGGCTTTCTTTTCAATACCATAAAGGAGAAACGAACCTACTTCTTAAAAAGAGCCAACTTTTAGGCATAATTATTTGTCTGATTTAAGAAAGATGAGTTCTACTGTGCTTTTCCTTGTTTCTCTGTCCAAGCAAACCAATTAACAACTGCCATAAACATGAGTTTTGAGCACTGGCAAGATCAAAACCACTAGTATAAATTCCAGATAAAAGCTCCTAAGAATGTCATCATTTAGCTAAAAGTCTGGAGACTGAAGTCTCAAATTATTTTTCTTCCCTTTTTGGGTCACTGTTGCACTAAAACTTCTAACATATCCTTGGAGTTATTTCCATTTGAGCGTGAGGGGAGCTTTACAAACATCCGGGCTCATGTTGAGCTTGGGTGAGTTGTTAAGGCTAAAATATTCAAGGACAACACTACTTTACACAGATAAAAAGATTCTAATTGTTTGTGTAGGAACCAGCTCTTGAATCATGTTAGTCAGTGGCTCATAAGAACCTTTGAACAGATGAAAGATTTGTCCTTGTTTAGAATCCAGCTATCTGAAGGCAGGTCTGCTATCATAGCCTCCTGACTGGGCTAATGCCTCTGGCGTCTCTAATCTTGCTCCTATGTAACATGGACACTTCCAATAACTCTTCTCAAATATCACCTCTTGTGTGTTAAAAAAATGTTTCAGTTATTTTATGAAGAGGTAGAAAAGAGGAGATTAAAGAAGATTAATGAAGAAATGATACAGTGCTAGAAACATGAATTACCCTGGGTTGATCAGTACACATCGTATACATGTATTGAAATCTCACACTGTATACCATTAAGAAGTACATTTCTTACATGATAATTAAAAAGTAAAAATTAAAAAATGCTCCAGTGATACTACCCACTACCTGAAAGCTAGAGTCAAAACCCTTTCAAGGCTTTTGCAAATTTGTTCCAATCTGGTGTTCAGTCTTGTTTTCTATTACTCCTGAAACTCTCCTACCAGACAGTTAGATGTTATCACTGTTGTCCCAAATGTGCTCTGAGAAAGAGGCCAAGATGGTGCCATCTCTTCTCTGGCAATGGCCACCCCAATCCCCAGATCTTTCAGTGATTCCGATCTGTGCAAAGTTCTCATGAAGGCTCCCACCCAGAAGAATCCACCTCTGAACTTTAGGAGGCTGCATCATCAGCCCCAAATCCTGCTTAGTCGCTTCACATTGTTGGGTTGTTGTTTTATATGATATTTTAGTTTGAATTGCTTATATTATCATATGTGCCCCACAGTGACCCCAGAAATGTAAAGCTGGGTTCCCTCACTTGTGGACCCATCACTGGGTCCAATACTTCTCTACCCTTTCAGTAATTCCCAGTTTTTGGTCAAGGTAGTTTGAGCGGGTTTTTGTTCCTTGTCAACAAATACATCTTGAATAAAATAATTGTCATTTGCATATATTGAAGATAGGAATTTCCTATTTGATGCAGGATTTTTTTCACAATTTTCAAAACTTAGAGTCACATATATCATTTTTCTAAAAGTATACCTGGCCCCTTTTTTTTTTTTTTTTGGTCTTTTTGAGACAGGGTATTACTATGCAGTTCAGGCTGAACTTGAGCTCACTTTGTAGCCCAGGCTGGTCTCCAACTTGCAATGATCCTCCTGCCTCAGCCTCCCAAGTGCTGGGATTACATGCAGTGGATAAGATGAAAATTTCCTATCTGTTTTTTTTTTTTTTTTTGGTACTGGGAATCAAACTCATGACCTCAGGCTTAGCCAGGCAAGTGCTTATGCCGCTGAGCTACATCCCCGGCCCAAGAATTTCCTATCTGATGCAGGAATTTTTTTCACAATTTTCAAAACTCAGAGCCACATGTATCATTTTTCTAAAAGTGGGCCTGGCCTGGCCCACTTATTTTTTTAAAATGCAGATTCAAAATAAGCACATTCCTTGGATGCATCTCCAGTTGACTGCAACAGAATCTTCTGGGAAAGGGTCTAAGAATTGGTATTACAAGCATGACTCCCAGGTGATTTTTGTGCATATTCTAGAAAATTGAGAGGCTCAGAGGAAGCTGATATTAATGCCCATCACACGATGAGGATGGGAAGTGGAAGAGGAAATGACTCATGTGCGTTGAGTACCTATTATGTGCCTGGAAGGATAGTGGATATGTCACTTGTTTCTTGGCAATAATCCTCAAAAACAAATTTCAACCTTATCAATTCCTTTTTGCCAAGAAACAAGTGTCCAAAGATCTATAAGTGGCGAGTGCTTGTGCTGGCACTGAAACTCTGCTAATCAACTCCCAAGTTCAGCTTCCTTCTTCCTCTGCTTTCCACTCTGCTGGAGCTCCTAGCAATCCATGGGGGAGCGCAGAGGCCACACAGAGGCACAGCCATGCTGGGGCTTCCTAAGTCTATCTGGGAAAGATACTGGGGCCCCAGCCAGTAACCCCTAGACCAAGACCCCCTTAGGAGGGCAATAATCCTCTGAGCTTTGAATTTGTACCCTGAACCCCAAGTCTGGAGCTTGGTGAGCTCCCACTGATGACCGCAGGATGCCTGGCTGGTCCTACCTACAGGTGGGCATTATTACAGGTACAGCACATGCATAGGCTTCTAGGCTGAGGCTTTAAAGGCCACAGCATCCAATATTCCAGCCACGGGCCTGGCCTGGACATGGAGGGTGGAGAAGTGAGGCCCCAGAAGCAAGTGTCCCCACTCACCGTCCAAGTAAAAGCCATGCATATATGGAGGGAGGGATGGTAACTGCGCAAACCCTGGAGAGCACGGAAGCTCAGCCTGCACCTCAGACTAAAGACCCAGGGAGCAAGTGTTCCAGGTGATTTCAGGGGGTCTGAGTCACCTCTGCTGGGCAAGTAACGCAGGTTCGGCCTGCTAATACTCCAAAGGCAGCTTGTGTGCAGTCACAGCTGGGAAAGTGGGGTTGGTCCAATGCAAATGACCAGCCACCAGTCTGCCAGGTATGAGAACTGAGATGCCACCTGAAGTTTGGCTCACTGTCCACACAGGGTCCATGTCAGCTTTTAACTTTCCTTTGCTGGGTAGAGCTGGCAGAGTGTGAGGAGAGGAACAGCATGAGAGGCTGGAAGGAAACAGGGGACACAGACACAAAGAGACACAAAGGAATGTTCTGTCAGGGAGAAAAACATCAGCCTCGGCGAGAGGGATGAGGGCACTGATGGCGGACTGGGGACAGAAAGTGCGTGCTGTCCCCCTTGCAGGATGCGCGCTACTCACAGAGTGGATGATGCCCTGCAGAGCCTGGAAGCCGTCATTCACGGGGAACACGTGGTCCTTACTGTCCGCAATCCGGGCCAGCTGCGAACCCAGCAAACACAAACATACACGGAGACACATCAGGCAAGGATGAAGAGAAGGAAATAAAGCTGCCGCATCTGGGGCTCCCACCTCCATTTAGAACCTGGAGGACCTTGAGGCATTCGCTGGGCTCAGGGCCCTCTCCGAAGGGTCTGCAGTGGTAATGAGCTTACCAGTGGCTTCCTTGGAGCAGGCCCGAGGGGCGGCTCCAGCTTTTACATTTGTTTTAATACTTTTCTCCTTGGAAGCAGAGGTAAGATTACCCAGCTGGATGAATATTTGGCAAGGGTTGGTATATTTATGGATTTGGGGACAGGCCATTGGCTCGTTTTTCTCCCATTCACCCAAATTCCTGTTGGCCACTTTATTTGAATAAAACAGACTCAGGTTTCCTTTCAGAGGAATTTAAAAAATAAATTCAGGCTTTGGTGTTGGGTGAGGCCAATGAATAGGGACCCCACCTGTTCACCCAAACCGTGCGTGAGGAGAGGAGTCTTGCTGTGGCTTTACTTTATGGAGCAGAGGACTAAGAGCAAGGAGAACCCAATCTGTGAGTTTTTCCACCCAAAATCTTTGTGTAGCTCTGCGATTGCCACAGCCAGAGTCAGTGCCAGTGTGTACAGAATTAAAAGTGCCCTTTTCTGTTTTTACTGACTGCAAAAATAACATATGCTCATTGTTAAAACCTAAAAAAGTCCAAGAGAGTTGGAATTAAAAGGCACTTGTAATCCTTCCATATCTGTGGTCTCTCTCTACTTGTCTTTATTAACAATTTGAAATATACAGTCTTTAATACTTTTTCAGTGCAAATACATGTCTATTTAGTCTAAGAGGGCATATACTCCTTTCACGGCTTTATAATCCTATTTTATTCATTTCACAACGTAGCATGAGCATTTCCCTATGTCATTATAACAAAAAGGAATCATGAACTCCACTGAAGAACATTTATGTAGGTTAGTAGATTTCCAGAAAAGTGGTTTCTATGTATTTGTGTAGACTTTTTGCCTCACTTGTCCAATTCTTTCCATGTTTTGAATTGAAAATGTGCTGGGTTTTTCATAGGCAAAGGGAATATGTATCATTTAAATAATAATACAATTGTCAAATTAAATGAAAAGAAAATAAGTGTTCAAAATAACCCAGATCTTCTCAATTTACTCTTACTGGGAAAGTCATCTGCGAAAGACACGGCTTGGAAGGTCTGTGCTGAAGACCCCTAGCACTTCAGAAAATGGTTTCACCTTCTTTACACACCAGTGATTCCTTCTTGAATAGCATTTCTGGAAAAATAGCCTATCTGAGGGATATTTATCTTGATGATGTGTCCTCCGTATGGAATGCACAGGGTTTTCATTATGCATGAGGTCAGTATGTCCCCAAACCTAAGAATATCCATAATCATACCTGTGTTTCATTGAAATCTTTCACACCAACGCAGTAAACGATGGCACCGAGATCTCGGGATCTGTTGGCCTGTGTCAAAGAGACAAAGGACATTAGAGAGAGGCAGTGGTAAAAGCACTCTTGTTGGAAAGGCTAACTTCAACGATCAGGTATTTGAGCGCCAACTCTGCCAGGTAACACACTGAAGAAAGCAATCCCTGTTCCTATGAGGCTCACATTCCACTTAACATCACACTTTAACATAACCCACAACAGCCTGGAAGAGAGTGATTAGTCCAGTAGGAAATGTCGAGACAGTTCCTCTTCTAACCCTCAAATGGATTTTTAATGTCACACTTTTCTTTGTAAAGGCAGCATAGTAGCACAGAAGATTGTAGCCATTGGAACCAGATATATCAAATTTGATGGGTGGCTTTCCTCTGTACAGTGTTTGGGAGATTAAATGAGATAACATGTGTTAAGGACCTCACACGAGGCCCAGACCCATATAGGTGCTCATGTATGTCAGCATTCTTTATGAATAAGGCCTTTTTCATTCCTGTAGAATAAACTTGTTTTTGGTTGGTCTATATTTGAATAGGTGAACACATGACCTTCTGTACAATTTATCATTGAAAGGGCAGCACAATAACATCCAGGTTTTGGTTTGATTTTAATATTTGATCTATTAAAGGTTCTGATATTTGTTTTCCAGGTTCTCCTGTGCTATAGAATAGAAATCAGAAGTTGTTGGTGTCTATAGTTGGTGCTCAATAAATGATTGTGAGCATATAGTAAGTGCTTAATATGTGCATGTTGATTTGAATTGTGTTATCTCCCCACCTTGGTGCTCAAACCCATTTATGTCTAACACTGAATTTTGGAAAGGACAGAAACATATGCCCTTTTTCCTCCTTCATGTTGGAAATATTTCCTGCTGCTTTCAGGAAAAGTCAAATGTCTAGGGTCAGTCTAACACCAGTTAGATCTGCAATAGCTCTATGATGTTTCTCCTGGAGTCAGGCTTTCTGTAGAATTATTAAGAATGGCACGGTTCAATTTCTTTATATCTCAAGCTTGAGTTTTCTATTTTCAGAAAGCTTTCTATACTAACATTGACATTCTGAATATTTTTCCCAGTCTGTATGGACCATACCTAAAATTCCTTCCTACTGACCCTTATTTTAAACCACCAACACTCATCATTTATTTTATTTTCAGTTCTTTCCTTATTAGGATTTTTACTTTATTTGACCATTATTTAGCACCCAAATAAGCCATTTGGCATTATCACCACATAGTTTCAACCTTAGAATATAGAAATGTATGCTTTCCCACATGCTCGGGGGAGTGTGTCATACGACTTGTGTACTTCCCTGCACTGAGGCATCCTCTGCACTAGTGGGAGAAGGAATAATAAAAGCAGGATCGATTTCATGGTAAGACCCATGAAGGCAGCAACTGTGTGTCACTCCCTTCTGTGTCTCTAGTGTCTAGCGAAGCGCCTGGCACATGCCAAGCTCTCAGCTACCTCCAAATGAATGAGTATATACCTCGCACTCATGGAGACAGCAGAGTTTAAGGAGCAATTAAGAGTCTGAGTAAGTGTAACACTGTGATTAACATCTCCCAGAGCTCCCTCCCTGCCCATCTTTCTCCCTCCTGTATTTCTTTTTACTTTGGCCTGAATGAACCTGTGTCACTCACAAAGCTCCAATACAGTCCCATGGTTAAACTTGGTTCCTTAGTCCGGGGGTACATATACCTTAAATCTAAACGGAAAGGATTTCCTAAGTATAACAGAACTTTGCAGTTCTGGAGTACCCTTCTTTTTCTAAGTCCAAATAAACAAACTAGAGGCTACACTTATAGAATTCTTTGACTTGCATTCAGAAGTAATTTTTAAAAAGATAAAAAAGGAAAGAAGAAATACAGAAGGGAGATCATAACTAACTTTGCAACTGATTACCACTCAATTTTGGCTCTTAGAGAGTCTCAATGATTAGGATGTTCTAACAAGACTGGCTCTTATGTATTCCAAGCAATTCTTTCCCTTTCTCTTGATTTAGTAGAAAATAGGAGTGGAAATAAAGGGAAAATGGTACCAATGCTTTCTGTTAAAAATGATACATAACATTTTAAAACTGTTAAAGCAATACAATGCCTTTGGTAAAGATAAGGTATATGTATTTTCATCCTTCAAAACAGAATAACATGCACAAATTTTGAAAGGGAGAAACATGTATTACATGTAATGCATGAAAATTCAGTTCTGAAAATGAATTATTATTATTTTGCATATGAAACGTTATTCATGAGTTTCATAGACAGTACTTATAACTTCGCCTGAGTATAAAGTACAACCTTTTGGGGAGAAGCCTCGTTTCTCTGTTTTTTGTGGGGCTTAGAAGATGGAACCTAGGATCACAGGGAGGCTAAGAACATGTTCTACCACCGAGCTATACCCTCAAGTCCCCAGGTATGTGTTTCGACACTGGCCAAACCATTGCTTACCTCCCTCTCTGAATAGAAAAAGAGATCTTCATGGAGTTCCCCATCAGTCAAAGCAATGATGACACTTGCTGTCCGGTATCCTGCTCAAGAGAACACAGACCAACTCAGTCTTCTTGCCTCACCCAGGAAACTTTCTCTCAGCCTTAGGATTTTGTCACCTAGAAGTTCAACTACCTAAAGTCAATATTGTGAGAATCACCAACTTTTCTTTGGGGCCTGGATGCAGCTCCGGCATGAAGAATGGCTCCACAGAGACAGATTAAAGAGAGAATTTTTGGCTTCCAGGTTTCTTAGCTTTATCTCAACAAATGTCTGAATCTGAGCTTGTCGAATGGATAGGAGTTCCTAACCAATGAACAAGAACGCTTCCAGTGAGCCAAGTGTGACTGTTTCCTGTGAGTAGTCCGTAAGACTATCATCCTGGCCTGAGAGCAAACCCTGTCACTTGGGGTTTTTAGTCCTTCTCACATGCTGTAGTTGACCACAACACTATCCTTTGAAGACAGTTTGGCAAAAATTAATCATCATCGTGATTTGCAAGCTGATTGGAAGTATTACAGCAGTTGACTAAACCTACTAGAATTCTTTCAGTGATACTTAGACTTCTACTGACAATATCATAGCTGATTTATTTTAGCAAGTTTTCATAGATAGTGGGCCTGCTCTATTTGGTGCAGTTCAAATCAAACAGGAAGTAGACATTTCTACAAGACTAAGGAGGAAAATCCTTACTTCCCCCCTATCATATTGATATCAAGTGTAATCTTTTAAAAGATTTGTCTGAGATAAAGAAATAATAACCATGAAAGTTGTGGTAATAATAGCTAAAATAATAATGATAGTTATTTCTATTACTAATACTCTACTAAGCATGTCCTTTGTATCCTTTCATTTAAATGAAGAAAAGTCTAGACCAAACAATTTAAATAACATCCATTTTATATTAATGAAGATGCTTTTAGATCAGAGGACAAGATAATTAGATTTGACATTAAAATCCAAGACTTTAGTAACCAATCCAAGTATTTACTAATTTAATGAATTCAGCATGCAAAATTATTCATGGGAATTACAGCTTGTGTTCATAATGGAACCTTAATCATTCTTATAGTATAACTTGACATTAACAGGGCAGTAGAATTTGACTTGGAACATGCTGTCTTTCTATGCCTCTTTCTGTGATGAGATGTGTGTCCAAAGATTATTGACAATATTGAACACACAGTTTAGAACATGAAATTACTGAGGCACCTTTTCAGAAACAGAGGAAAACACAATGCATTTCATAATGGTAGTTTATTCTCTCATCTTACCTTGACTGTTTTCATAGTAAATCTGCTCACTGGCCTGAAAAACACATGAACAAGCCATTAGACATTTAACCACTGTGTACCACTCCAAATAGCAAACTGGGTAGTAGGCTGGCATTGGATATGCAGCCAGGGCAAGTCTTGGTTCTTTATGTAATTCACCCAGGCCTCACTCGGTGATGTCAGTGGATGATATTCAGGTAAAATTATTCTCACATGTAATGTGAACATGGATGGATGTCTCTCTTCTCAGAACCTTGCACTTGCTCCTCTTAAACTCACTGGAATTCTGTCTCAACCTCTGATGCTGCGATCCAGCAAAGGTCACTTTGGGAATTGAAGGGACTTGTGTGTTTTGTGATTCATGAGTACCATCCAGTCATCAGTTAACAAACCATCAGTGTCAGTAAGGAAGGAAAAAAAAATTGTTTCTTTAGATCGTTGGATACAGCTATCAGTGTACATAGTGTACAAGTTTATAAGGACAAAAATTATACTCTTTTGCTACAAGGTGTTGTTCAGTTGTCTTAATGCATGTGCTTTATCTCATGAGCCATCCTTTGTTGGTATTTCAATAACACTCTTCACAGTTGGAGTTCAAAACTGTCATTACCCTTTCAAATCCTTCATGCATGTACGTGTCTCCTCCTGGTAGAACTTTCTGGAGTTCTTCTAGGCCTTGACGAATCTGTTCCCTGAAATCCAAAGATAATCTGTTAGTCTTAGCAGAGCATTTTAAAGTAAAATTGGTATGCTGTTGATAGTGATATGTACTGGTCTTAGTTCCAAGGATACTGATGTATTACCCAAGAGTCCCCCAAAAGTCACCAGAGAGAAAGTCTTTGTATTACACTACCCATGCAGGGTCAGCCACGGCACAGGATGACCAGGACTTCAAGAACTGAGTAAAAGACACTGCTGCAGGAACCTGACTTGCTTGTGAAAATTTTCCTTTCCGACAACAGGGACAGTTTTCATTCTATACTGGAAATGAATCTTAAAATGCAACTGCCACCAAGGGGACACACAAGCCCCCAGGCAAAGACGTGAATAGTTCCTGTGAGCCAGAGAAAGCCAAGTACCAAGGGCAAGGCCACCACAGGGATGCGGTGGGGACAGGAGGCGCCCGGGACTGCTATGTGCGCAGTTGTGCCAAATGAAACCATGCATTCAACATTGAAAATAAAAGCCCGAGGAATCGACGCTTTCTAGGACAACCATGAGTGTTTTCTGTGGGCTGGTGCCTGTGTTTTCTTTCTCTGGTTGCTCAAGGTGACAGTGGGGGGAGGAAGAGGAAGTGAGACATGGAAAGGAAAAAGTGCAACTGGCAGTGGAGAATGTGAGCGGTTTGGAGGCTAAAGGAAATCCTTGCGGGCCCTTCTTCTTAGAATGTAAGATGCCCATGTTTGCGTTAGCTTTTAAATAGTTGCATACTGTGTCAAAAGAGGCAAGAGAGTGTAATTTCTGAAAAACATAACTATTCATAAAACTTATTCATCAATATAATCTCATTCATAAACCTATGGAAGGGTTTGAAATTGCCTTATATCCACCTGGGTGTCTCTAAGGGCATTGGGTAGAGACATAGTGTTTAAATTAGAAGGGGAAACTTTTTCCTGATTAGAAAAAGAACTTAGCACTTCCCGAGCATCCACTGTATACAAGGAACTGCTCCATGATTTCTGATTTCACCTCACTGTAATCACTCAACATGGGTATGTATCCCCATGTTACAGGTGAAAAAACTTGGCCTCAGGTTAAATAGGAGAGCAGAGACTTAAAGTCTGGCTCAACTGAAGCTTTCTACTCTGTAAAGCAACCTCCCAGCCTGGAGTTGTCTAGGAGAAATGGTAAGCTCTCAACACCTGCATCGGCGAAGACAATGGCCACGCAAGCTGGATACTTACAGTGTGCCAGGCTCTGAATGACCGAATCAGTGAACGCAACACTACCAGTTTATCCTGGCAACTGCATGGGGAGAAATTTTAATGAAAAATTAGCCTACTGTAAAACCTAATAGGAGAGGTGGCCAGCCATAGGTGCGGCTACATTACCGGGTGGTTGGAAATTTTAAAGATAAACTGAAAAGGGTTCAGTCAAGGTCTGTCCCCGGGCTTCTGATGCTTCTCAGGTGAGATATTTAAGGCCATCTCACTCAAACTTTGGGACATATACTATGATCTGGTTGTCTTATTAGTGCACAGATATTAGATCGCATACCCAGCTGCCCAGGTGAGAAATTGGATGCCTCCTTGTTCTGCTACTTAGATGACTTTTCTGTCTCTCTCCGTGTTTCCACATCCACCATCAGCAAAGTGTGCTGCTTCTACTTTACACATACCTACAAATGGACTCCTTCTCTATCTCTTCTGTCAACACCGTAGCCTGAGCCACCTTCTGTTGCTTATCCCCTGTCCTCTGTCCACTTGTTCCTCTTCCTTTCACTCTCTGTACGGCTGCCAGAGCCTTCTTAAAATACGCATCAAATCATGCGATTCTCTCCCATGCTCAAAACCCTCCAATCACAGCCTCTTATACGTGAGATAATCCAGTCTTTGCCATGGCCTCGCAATGCCCATATAGCATGGCTTCTGCCTCCCCATTCAGCCGCATCTTGTACCTCTCTACCCTTACTTTCTTTGCTTCAGCTACTCTGATCTTCCCAAGCCCTTTCTCTGACAGACCTTTCACACCGGCCGTCCCTGCTGCCTGAGAAGCTCTTCACAGGACTCATTCCTACTCAGGCTTCAGTCCCAATTTAAATGTCAATTTCTCCCAGTGGCCTTGTTCCTCTTCCCCAATTCAAATGATCTCCCTAGATTAGACTTTCTCATGGCACCCATAATTTTTGCTTCATGGAAATTAGGCCATTTTATAACTAATAATACTTGATGATGTAATTGTTTGTGTAGTTTCTTTTTTCCCTCTGGTTCTACACTTTAAATGCCATCAGGGCCGGGCATCTCTTTTTGGGTCCCCACTAAATCTTCGATGTCTATTCGAGTGCCTGGAACATAACAGACATTTAGCAAATATTTACTGAAGTTGTGGGTGGTGGGAATAGATGTCTCCATTAAACATCACAGGAAGAGGTCAGTTTTGGAGACGGGATAAGCTTTACTTGGCCATATGGCGGAAGGCTAAGGAGAAGCTGACTGGTAATTGGGCAAGTCTGGGCCCTTGAGGTGGTTAAAAACCAATCTCTCTGCGTTATACGTCTGACAGTACCTCTAATATTTTAATATTGTCCACCAAAGAGGCATAGTTTAATTTTAAATCTTTGGTGATGAGAAAGGGAAATATCTGATGCTTTAGAAGGAGAGATAAAGATGACAAGTGTGTGTCGTCCACCAAGACCGCATGTGTGTGTGTGTGGGGGGCACCGGCAGTCACCTGGCTGGGGGGCAATGTTGGCCTATGCATTGGCAGTTGCATGAGGGTGCCAGCAGCAGAGGCAGTAGCAAGGTGCCAAGAGGGTGAGGATATGACAGGGAAATCAGAGTCTATTCCTGAGCATACATAAATAGCATTACAGAATCTTTCAAAATAGCCGGGAGACCCTATGGAGAAGAAGGCTCATTTCTGACAATTACGCAAGAAAAGACTGGGTATTAAAAGTAAATATGATCTTATTCTTTGGTCATAGGTGAGTGAGGCCTGGGATATTTGGTAACATTAACACTAGAATACCGTGTTAAGACTAAAGCTTTGAAAAGAGGGCTTAAAAAGGCACATTGGGGGTGTGGAAAAGGTTCCTTGGCTTTGCTCTCCTTTTTCCCTGCCAAGTAAAGTCTGGGAACTTGGGTATTTTTCTGTAAGCCTATTTCCTTTCTTTCACAAGTATTGCTTGAGCTTTTTAAATTTTTTGACACCAGAACAAGCAAGGACTATTTTGGAAAATGTCATTCTTGATGCTTTGTGTCTGGCAAGATATGAACTAGTTACAGTTACCGCAGCTTCCCTGATATAACAACATCTTAGAGATCATGTGACTCATGTCTCCACCTTCTTATCCCTTTGCCCCTTCCCTAAGCACCGACAAGGTCTACACAAACAAAAGCAATGGTTTCTCATGGGAATTGTGGCTCTGTTTTAACTCGGGGACACTAGAACTATTAATACAGGTCTCTTTATTCTTTCTTAGAAACCGAGAAAATTGGTAGCGAGATCTTTCACTAGATGATAAGAACCTCGCTGGGAACTCAGTGATTGCTAAATGCAATGTAATCTTCCTGGGAAACGAGACTGGCTGGGAATCCTACAAGACAGGCTGCTATTAAAAGGTCCTATTTTTCTTGGTGGTTTCACATGTCTGCCAGTGTTCCTGCTTAGAAGTTAAGGGTTTTCAGGCCAGATGTCTTGTGTTACTTTTGCAACCCCCACAACACTTACGGATGGGCAGTGTGATTACTAAATAAATGGTTCCACTTTGGATGCATCATTCATTCATTGCCACTACTATTGCTTGAGTCTATGCCATGCACTTAGCTACACTGACTTCTAGGGGCAGTGGGTGGGGGAATCAGTCACAGTGTCTTCTGGACTTTTTGTTGTCCTGGGGAGTTTTCTATACTTCAGGAAGATTACTTTCTGAAATTCTACTTGCATTGTGACATTTTGATAATATTTGCTGACTAACTTATGCACACACATTAAGAAGCAATTCAGGCTTTTAAGGCTGCTACTGATGCTCCCACTGCAAAATCCTTGGGGTTATACAATGTCAATACTATTTTTGTTCTGTAAAAGCAACCTCCACCACCACTCAAAAATAACCCAGTAGGGGCTGGGGATTTAGCTCAGCGGCAAAAGCGCCTGCCTGGCAAGCGCAAGGTCATGAGTTCAGTTCCAGGTACCGGAGAAAAACCAAAAAAAAAAAAAAAAAAACCAAAAAACAAAAATAACCCAGCATCAGATCTGCACTGTGCACCCTTTTAAAAGCTTCTGTGGAATTAGACATTTCTCAAATGCCTTGCCATTGTTGGCTTTGAAGTTTCAACTTATAAACACATATCAGTATTTAATACCACTAATGCTACTCTCAAACATTTCCAGATGGCCTTATGGTTCCAGTTGTTGACTACAAAGAAACAATGCAGTGAACAGAAAACAGATTAGGGGCTCTTTGCTGTAAGGGTCCTTTTACAATCATGAATTTCTTCAACACACTATAATTATTTGTTATAATATATATAGGTCATGACTTTTTCTTTTACCTGAGGATAGGCTAAGATGCTGTATGACAACAAGATACAGGCTGAACCAAAGCTCTTTTAGTATATATCTTAGGTGAGGTATAATTTATATATTGTATATACAGGCACAGATTTTGTTCACTTCCTTTGTAATTGTTGGATTTAGTTCTATAAAGTTGTGCCCAACATTCCTTTATTTTCTAACACCTGTAGGATCTGTAGTAATATCTCCCCTTTCATTCCAGATATTACTGTATTTGTAAGTTGTATTTTGTTTCCCTTATAAACATTAATGTTACTAGGAGCTTATCAATTTGGTCTTTTAGAATACTCAACTTTGAGCTTTGTGGTTTCCATTCCATCATTTGCAGATTAGTGTGTGCATAGTGCATTTTTTCCTATTTTTTCATTTAAACACATTCCCATATTTATATTTAAAAGCCATGCATAATTGTTTGTGGTAGATGGTTATACTCAGACCTCCAGAAGTCACATCTCCTAGTATTTGTGCCTTTGTATAGTCTGCACCTGGATTCTGCACCTGGCCACATAACTTGCTTTAGCCTGTGAGACTATATAACTTCAGTCATGTAAGCATGACAAGGGCTGAGGTTGTGTTAGCACCTGTATTTTTGGGGTTTGCCTTGGAATGCGGCAGCTACCTGTTCTTTTAGTCCTCCCTGAGAAGGAAAGACCATCCTGACAGAGAGGTCCTCATCTGTCTCAAACATCATATCTTTCCAAGCCGAGTCCAATCCCCAGCAATAAACCAGCACTGGTTAGCATTATTTCACACTATGAACATCTGAGGTGTTTTTTTCTATGCAGCAATAGATTAAAGATACACTGGCTTGTATCTAGTGTGTCATTCTCTGTGTTTTAATTGGAATAATTAATTCATCTTATATTTAATATCAGATTGACATGGTTGGTATCTTGCTACCAACCTTGCTTTGTAATGGTCAATTCTGTTATTTTTCCTTCCTACAGTCTTTTGAAATGATCAAGTATTTTTTTAAGGGGGGTATTTCACCTAACACCATCTATTGACTTTTTAAAAACATAAAACTGTATGTCATCATTGTTATCTCCTTCTCTTTCTTGCTTCTCCCACTTTTCCTTCTTTAGCAATTACTCTATGGATTACAATACAGATCTTTATTTTGTTATAGGCTGACATGTTAGTAATATGCCACTTTTTATAAAACAAAAGAACCATTTAATATTATAAATGTGTGTAATGCTTCATCCATTGTGCTGTTGTTATCCTATATTTTTACTTACATATTTATACTAAACTCTAAGTTAGAGTAGTTTGTCTTCTTGTCTTCCAGTGATACATTCCAAGATCCCTAGTGAGTGCCTGAAACCTCAGATAACTCTGAGCCCTAGGTAGACTATTTTTTCCTGTGCAGCTAGTCCGTTAATTTTTATATTTTTCAATCCAAACTTATTCCTGAATCTGTGTAATCCTCCCTTGTCTATAGTATCAGGTGGTACAGTATCATTCTTTTCAAGAGATCACTTGTTGAAGTCTTCATATAGACCAGTGATGGCAAACCTTTCAGAGCTTTCAATGATAACATTTAGCCCACTGTGGCACGTGTGCCATAGGTTCACTACTAGTGAGAGACCCAGTGCTTTCTGACACAGCATGTTGCCATTGTTTGGAACATGTTTTCTGTTCATGGGTTGCACTCATAAATTTAATGCCTTTTTCATATTAACTAAGCACTCATCATGTACTTCTGCAGTTTGAGCTCTGACAGCAAAACTAGCATGAATTTATTTTTCCTTCTTCACGATTTCATGGAGAGAGATTTGTTCTTAGCACAGATCTTAGCAACCTCAGCACACACTATTTTCTTTACTTATGAGGTGGAGAACTTTCATCTTTTTGTCAAAAGGAAGCATTTTATTATTTCTCCACATAGTAAAATAGCATCACTGTTCTTTACTCTGGGACCATTAGTAAATAAAATACAGCGTACTTCAATACGTGCACTGATGCTATTTCAGGCAATCTGATAACTGAGACAGCTACTGACAAATGGGAGGGTAGCATACATAGCAGAGATACACTGGACAAAAAGGTGATTCACATCCTGAGTGGAAGAAATGGGACTGTGCAAGATTTCATCACACTATTCAGAAAGGCATGTATTTAAAACTAATAAATTATTTCTGGAATTTTCCACTTAATATTGAAACCAAGGGAAAGGAAACCATGGGAACATAACCACGGATGGGGTATAGGAGCGGGGTGGGGCACGAGTATTGTGCAGTGTTATTTCTAGTTTAAACAGTCAATTGTCGTTTCATAAAATTAAGAAAAGATACACAGTAGTCTTTTTTATATTTAGCTTTTTATATTTAACTGATAAATTCTGCTACTCCTACTTTAGACTTGTAGTGTACACCTGGTATAATTTTCCTTCATCCTGTAGAATTTTTTTTGGTGTGTATTTTTTGTAGTGTAGATTTGCTGGTGATGATTCTCTTACCACCCAATGAAAAAACTTTAAAAACTTTCCTTCAGGTTTAAGGATGTTTCAGCCGAATGCAGAATTTTAAGTTTTTTCCCTTTCCTTTCATCTCTTTAAAAGTTATCAGTATTTTGCATTCTGGATTGCATACAACTTTTTTCTTTTTTTAAAATTAAGTTTATTGGTACATTTTAGGTATATATAATGATCACACTGATCATAGGGAATTTTTACCTGTACATGGTATATCTTGATTCTTTTTCCCATTCCCATACCCTCCTTCAATCCTTCTTCCCCTCATATAAAAAAGCTTTGTTTCCATTTATCCTTCTTTTTTCATTTTTTCTTTTCCTTTCCTTTTTCTCTACTTCTTCCCTCCCTAGTTCCCCATACCATTTGAAAATTTTCTTCCTATTTCACAATATCTATTCTACATTTTGGTCCTTATTTACACTTTCGGTTCCTTACACCAGAGAAACAATGTGGTATTTACACATCTGTGTCTCATTCATTTCACTTAAGAGTATGGTCTCAACCTGTAGCCATTTACCTAGAAACGTCTCAAGTTTATCTTTCTTTATGGTTGAGTAGTACTCAGTTGTATATTTAAAAAAAAAACCCACATCTTCTTTATCCATTCATTGGTTGATAGGCATTTAGGTTGTTTCCAAGATTTGGCTCTTACAAACTGTGCCACTATAAACATGGGTGTGAATATATTACTTTGATATGATGTTTTTAATTCTTTTGGGAAGATACCAAGAAGGGAAATAGCTGGGTCAAATGGAACCTCTAGTCTTAGTTTTTTGAGGAATCTCCACATTGATTTCCACAGTGGTTGCACCAATCTACACTCCCACCAACAGTGGAGAAGGGTTTCTTTTTCCCCACAGCCCCTCCAGCATTTGTTATTGGTTGATTTCTTGATAATAACCATTCTTTCTGGGGTGAGATGGAATCTCAACATTGTTTTAATTTGCATTTCTCAAATGACCAATGATGTTGAGTATTTTTTTCATATTTGCTATTTTTTTCATATTATTTGCTATTTCTAATTCTTCACCTGAAAAGTATCTATTCATTTGAGATGTTCATTTTTGGACTGAGTCTTTAAATTTAGGGGGTCTGATTTTGATTTTTGGGGGGTTCTTTATATATTCTAGATAATAGTTCTTTGTCTGAGAAACAGCTGGCAAAATTTTTTTCCCACTTTGTAGGTTGTCTCTTCACTCTGGTTTCTCTTGCTGTGTAAAAGCTTTTTAATAAGATGAGATTCAAGTTGTTAATTCTTTGTGATAGTTCCTGTGCGATTAGGGTTTTGTTCATAAAGTCCTTGCCTACACCAATATCTTCAAGACTTCTACCTCTTCTATCTTCCAGCAGATTTAGTGTTTCTGTTTTAATATTTCAATCTTTGATTCATTTCGATTTTAGTTTAATGCATAGTGAAAGATATGGGTCTATTTTTAATCTGTGGCATGTGAAAAGTCAGTTTTTCCAACATCATTTATTAAAGAAACCTTCTTCCAATGAAGGTGTTTGTCTCCTTTGTCAAAGATAATGTGAATGAGTATGTCTGGAGTAGTTTCTGCATCTTCTAATCTGTTCCATTATCCTCAGGTCTGTTTTTTTTTTGGCTTTGTTTTGTTTTCTGCCAGTACCATGCTATTTTTTTTTTTTTAATCATAGTAACTTTGTAGTATAATTTCAAGTCAGGGATTGTGATGCCCCCTGCTGTGCCTCTGTTGCCCAGAATTGCTTTTGCTAGTTGAGGTCTCTTCTGGTCCCAAATGAATTTTAGGATTGTTTTATCTAATTCTGTGAGATATGCTGTTGGAATTTTGATTGGCACTGCATTAAATTTGTGTAGCAATTATGGAAGCATGACCTTTTTCACTATATTGGTTCCTCCTACCTGCTCGCAAGGGATAACTTTCTATTTTCTGAGATCTTCTTTAATCTCCTGTTTCAGAGCACTGTAGTTTTCAACATAGAAGTCTTTTACTTTCTTTGTTAGATTGTAGGGCTGGGGATTTTGCTCAGTGGCACAGTGCTTGCCTGGCAAGCACAAGGTTGTGAGTTCGATTTCCAATACTGGAAAAAAATCAAAAAACAAACCAAAACACCCCAAACGATTGATTCCTAAGTGTTTCATTTTTTTAGGATGCTACTGTGAAAGGTATGATTTCCCTAATTTCTCTCTTAGTGAGTTTGTGACTCATGTACAGGAAGGCTACTGACTTTGAGTGTTGACTTTATATCCAGGTATGCTACTGAATTTGGTTATTAAATTTAGAAGTCCTTTGGAGGAGTTTTTGGGGTCTTCTATGTAGACTATCATGTCATCTGCAAATAATGATAATTTAACTTCTTTAACTTCTTCCTTTCCTATCCTTATTCATTTCTCTCTCTTGTCTAACGGTTCTTGCTAATGTTTCCAGAACTACATTGAATAAGAGTGGTGACAGTGGACATCCTTGTGTTGTTCTTGATTTTAGAATGAAAGCTTTTTTTTATCCATTTAGTATGATGTTGGTTATTGGTTTGTCATAGATGGTTTTTATCAGATTGTGAGAAAGACCATCTATTCCAATTTTTCTGTAACTTTTTTTTTTATTATGAATGGGTGTTGGACTTTGTCAAATGATTTTTCTTCATCTATTGAGATGATCATACAGTTTTTGTCCTTGGCTGTTAATGTGGTGTATTACATTTATTGATTTGCATATGTTGAACCATTGGTACGTCTCTTGAATTGAACCATGACCTACTTGTTCATGGTGTATAATCTTCCAATGATTTGCTACATTCTGTTTGCCAGGATCTTATTGAGGTTTTCTGCAACTATGTTTATTAGGGACATCTTTCTTGGTTGGGTCCTTCTCTGGTTTCTGTATCAGGGTAATGCTTGCTTCCAGGAATTAATCTGGGTGTATCACTCCATGTTCAATTTCATTAAAGAGTCTGAGAAGTAGTGGCATTGGATCTTCTCTAAATTTCTTGTAGAATTCAGCAACAAATCTGTCAGGGCCTGGGCTTTTCTTTGTTAGTAGGTTTTCAATTACATCTTTAATTTCATTGACTCATATTGGTTTATAATTTTTATATATTCTTGGTTCAGCTTTGGTAATCCATATGTATCAAGGAATCTCTCCACTTCTGTGTTCCATCTTTTTAGAATACAGGTTCTCAAAGTAGGTAATGATGATCTTCTGGATTTCTGTGGGATCTGTTGTGATTTCACCCTTTTCATTCTTAGTTTCATGATTTGAATCTTTTCTTTCCATTTTTTGATAAATTTGGCTAAAGGCTTATCAATCTTATTTAATCTTTCAAAGGGCCAACTCTTTGATTCATTGACTCTTTGTATTATTTTCTGAGTCTACATTGCATTAATTTCTGCTCTAATCTTTGTAATTTCCTCCCTTGAGCTTTGGGCTTTACTTTCTCTCTCTCTCTCTCTCTCTCTCTCTCTCTCTCTCTCTCTCTCTCTTTGTCCTTTTGATCTTTCCATTTCGGGTGTGAGTTAGGGGGAACAG
Source organism: Chinchilla lanigera (assembly GCF_000276665.1). Lineage (NCBI taxonomy): Eukaryota > Metazoa > Chordata > Mammalia > Rodentia > Chinchillidae > Chinchilla > Chinchilla lanigera. Next base: position 15,983,712 of record NW_004955424.1, read on the forward strand.
GATGGAGAGACCTAACTGTTGGTTTCTGAGTTGTTTCTAGGTT
>NW_004955424.1:15983854-16041903 GCF_000276665.1 Chinchilla lanigera
CTCTCTCTCTCTCTCTCTCTCTCTCTCTCTCTCTCTCTCTCTTTGTCCTTTTGAGACAGGGTTTCACCATGTAGTTCAGGCTGACCTTGAACTCACTTTGTAGGCCAAGCTGACCATAAACTTGTAGCAATCTTCCTGCCTCAATCCCCCAAGTGCTGAGATTACAGATGTGTACCACCATGCTCAACATTTTGTCTTCTTTTTTCTATAAGCATGAGATTCATCATTAGGTTTTTATTTGAACTTCTCCTGTTTTCCTGATATGGGTATTCATTGCTATAAACTTCTCTTGAAGGGCTACTTTTATTGTGCCCCATAAATTCCAGCATGTTGTATTGGCATTATTGTTTAATTGTAGAAACTGCCTCATTTATTCTTTAATTTTATTTGTGACCCATTGGCGGTTTAGGAGGGTATTATTTAATTTTCATGTGTTTATAAAGTAGGTTTTTGTGGTTTCTTTTGCCATTGATTTTCAGTTTCATTGCACTGTGGTCTGATAACATGCATTGGATAATTTCAATTCCTTTGCATTTATTTAAGTGTGTTCTATGAGCTAGTATGTGGTCTCTTTTGGAGAATGTCCTGCGTGCAGCTGAGAAGAATGTGATTTCTGATTTTGTGGGGTGGAATACTCTATAGACATTTACTAAGTCCATTTATTCAAAAGTTTGGTTCACTTCTAATATTTTATTGTTGATTTTTTTTGCCTAGTTGATCTATTTATGATGGTGGGGTATTGATGTCCCCCATTACAACTGTATTAATGCTTATTTGATTTTTCATGTCTGTTAATATTTGTTTTATATATTTAGATGCACTGGTATTTGGTGGATATGTATTTATGATTGTTATCTCTTCCTCTTGGATTGTTCCTTTTACAAGGCTGTAGTGACCTTCTTTATCTCTCTTAATCAGTGTTGGCTTGAAATCCACTTTGTCAGCAAACAGAATAGCTACCCCTTCTTTTTTCTGGGTTCCTGTCACATGGGACATTTTCTAAACAATCTTTGACTTTCAGTCTATGAATTGCTTTTTGAATTAAATGTGTTTCTTATCTGCAGCATATTGTTGGCTCTTGGTTCTTGATCCATTTCATCAGTCTGTTTCTTTTCATTGGTGAATTGAGACCGTTAACATTGATGGTTATAACTGATAGGTATTCACTTATCCTTGTCAGGTCATTTTCCTGTTGCTGGCTCGCTTATTTTTCCCCTCTGTTTAACAGCCTGCCTTGCCTGGTAGATTCACTCTATGCAAGAACAGAGTGTGCTCCCTGTTCATGGAGTTGTTGGATTGCATATGATTTTTTTCTGATGAAATTAAGCTGTTATTCTCAATGTTGTTTCTCTGTTTGCAGTAGATTTTTTCTGCTTTCCCTTTGGCTGCTTTTACCTTTTTTCACAAATTTGGCTATGAAATGCTAAGATGATGTGATCTTTATATTTGTTCTCAGAGTCTCCTTGAATCTGGGTGTGAAATTCAATGTTTTGTATTCTAATAGCACATATATTAATTAAACCACTTGATATTTTATCACACAAGTTACAGGACCCGCTTCATTTCTTCCTTCTACCTTCCAAACTTTTCCCTTCTTCTCCTTCAGTTTGGATAATTTCTATTCCCTTGCTTATAAATTCACTATCCTTTTGCTGCAGTATCTGATCTGCTTTTTAAATCTATCTCATGAATTTTTCATTTCTGATGTTATATTTTTCAGTTTCACAATTTTCACTTGGTTCTTTTGAATTTTTTTTCAGATATTCTTTGTCTTCCCTCCTTATATTCACCACTATAGTCACCCTTTCTTGTAAACTGTTTATATATTTATAATCAGTGCTCGAAAGTCCCTGTCTAATTCCAATAATTGAGCTATCTGTATTTTCCTTCTATTCCTGTATTTTTCTTTATTACGGGTCACATTTCCTTGGTGTTTCCCATATTGCCTAATCTTTTAATTGTGTTTTTGTAATTGCGTTTTGTACGTATAAAAAAGGGCGGTAGAAATTTAGGTATAATACTGACTTGCTGTGTTTACTCACGGCAGAGTGTAAGCCTTTCATTCTATGTGAGCTGGGCGAGCTCGTTTAGATTCCTCCTCGAGTTAGACTGTGCTTGGGATGGGCTGCAGCTTTAATTAGAGTGTGCTCCCTGTTATTAGCCCAACTCCTGGCCTTCTGTTCTTCCCTGCCTTTGTGATCTTTTCAGTATTGGAGCTGGGAGGGGATTAGAGGCAGCTTCAGATGTTTTTGCCTGACCTTTGCATTCCACTCTGGTAAGACTCCAGAATCCAAGCAGTACAAGAATCCACGTGACTGTGATTTCTACTTTTCAGTCACAGTTTCACTGTTATTTTCTTGGAAACATGCAGATGTGGATGTGTGTGGAGCGGGGATTGTGAGGTTGAGATTTCTTTTTTTCATTTTGGATCTTAATCCAGTCTCCATGCACACATTGTTGTTTAAGTTTCAGCTGAGTTGTCTTTATCCCTGCAAAGTCTCTGTCCAAGCAGGCCAACTCTTCCCACTGCCCATACCCAGACTAGGCATCCAACCTCAAGCATGGAAGTTTTAGCAGATCTCTGATGAGCTATAAAGGGCTTGTTTCCCTATAATTCAGCTCATCAGTGCTTCCTGTATTTCTGCCAGACTCATGGAAACATATGAATTCTATTTTGTCTTGGCTCTTCTGGTTGACCATGGAAATGAAGGTTTTTCACATCCCTCTATGTCCTTAACAAGAAGCAGATATATTACACAGGTTATTTCTAAATACTTGTGACTACAGTAAGGAAGAAAAATGCCAGGAGCTGATTACTAGTAGATAAATGTGCTCTAGTACTTCTCATCCTAAGGAGAATGTGCTCTTTGACCTGACATCTCCTTCTCGTTATTGGCTTATTTACTTGCATCTTTCTTCATAGTACACTTCTTGAAACTTGCTTCCTTTTCTCCCTTCCTTTTCTGATGGAATTCTTTCTTCTAACAGTCAGTGAAGTTTGGCTATATTTGACATTTCTGCACACTGCTACATTATTTGCCATTCCTCCTCCTATCTTCATATGTAGTGATTTTATGATTCACATATTTCTTGGTTTCCTCAGTGATGGGAACTGTGCTTTTGTTTCAGGTTTTCCTGCTTTGGGGCGCTTGCTTTGAGACAAAGGAGCAATAATGTCTTTGTCTCATTTTAAAATTGAAGGTCCTTAATTTTTCTGCTCTGACTTTGGTCTCCATAAACAGTGCTAAAACTTCTATTGTTAATGTCTCCACATTGCTGACTCGGGTCACTTCTCCGGTTTCATTTTGTTCACCTTCTTCCAGCATGACACAGGTGACTTCATCACTTAAACATATTTTCTTTTTTGATTTCCATTACATTCTGCCATCTCCTATCTCACAAGTCACTATTTCTCTATTTCTTGTTTTTTTTCTCTTTATTCTTTTTTTCTTGGTTGGGTACTGGGAATTGAATCCAGGACCTCCATACTGACCTACATCCCCAAGTCTTTTATTTATTTTAATTTTGCTAAGTCACTAAAGTGGCCAGGCTGGGCTTGATCCTCAACCTCACAGAGACCTGGGGCTACAGGTGTGTACCCCCATGCCCAGCTCTCTCCTCATATTTCTGTTTAAGATTTTCCTTTTCCTCTAGACTTTAAAAGTGTTCCAGAATTCAGCAAATTCCCCATTTTTCCACCTACTCTGTTTCATAAAGTAAACTCATTCTTCCCAGTGCTTCAGTGCCAATATCTATTCAAAACAGCACGGACTTTGGTGGAAGACTTTAGTGACTGAATTCCAGTTCCGTCACTTCCAACCCATGCCAGCCAGCCCCCTTGAACTTCAGCTTTCTCAAATGAACGTGTGAGACTCTAAGATCAAGTCCCTCCAGCTTGGAGCAATACAGCTGACATTCCATGGGGATCAGACAGTGAGGAGAAAGAAATTCTGTGTACAAAAGAGGTGTTACCTGCAATGTTTTATTTTGCAAGCTTGCTGGTGGCTAACGGTATTCACTATTATTATTACAGACTTTTATTTTACCTCAGATATTTAATGATTCAAAAAAAAACCTTACTGAAGTGCAGAGCAAATGGGGAACCTGGAGATTATCGTGAGGCACTCAGGGCTTATCCACGGCAGTACTCAACAGATCACCCATCAGGGATGGGCTAAGAGTCACGTGACACAGGAGCATCACTGTCTGATATTGACCAATACAAGACTGTTTGTGTTGCGCCGTAGAAAATTTCTCTAGTTTCAGAACTACCTTTGGGTATCAGAATGCCACCATTCATTGGTTCTGTTGGCCACTTCTGAAATTTGCCTTGCTGCTTTTAGCCAGGCAACAGAAATGCTTTTGCTTGCTGTTCTGTTAATTTTTATCCTTTATTCGTAGTATTTATGTTTTCCACAAGAGTGACTGTGAGTACATGAGGAGCATTTCTTGAGCACCTATGACGTATTTGGATTTTTGCTGGGTACTTTCCATACATTAATTTACAAATACCTCATAACAACGCTACATGGTGGGCATTATCATCCTCCTTGCCCATTTGAGAAAACACAGTTATAGAAGTGAAGTATGTGTGCATGGTGGTGGAGCCCAGATCAGAACCCAGGCTGGGCCTTGCCACAAAGTCTCCGTTGTCTCTATTGCATTGGTGGTATTCCAACTTGGTATGTAACAGCACACAAACACACATGAGACTTAATATATTCTTCTCTGAAGCAAAACTTATACTCCCAAATTTGAGAAAGAACTTAATATGATATTTATGTAAAATCAAACATTGGTATATTACAGAATTGAATATGAATATGTATACATTACATAGATGAAAAAAAATGAAAAATTTCCTGCTTTCAATGAGCTACATCAAAAGATGACCTAGGGCACCAGAGACCCACATTTACTTTCTATTACTAACCAAGGCACTCCAAGGGGAGAGTTTGAAAGATAGTAGGCTACACTACTCTTACAAATCAGTGTGTTCCCAGGTCTGCAGAACTGCTCCAAGGTGGGCTCTTGTCACCATTATTGTAATTTAATCTTGCTAGAGCCATTAGATATAAAAAACAATGACCTTTACCTGGCTTCATGGTGAAATAGTACTTTCTACCTATGCTCCTCTTTTCAGTGATAGACTGAGCAAATGTTAAAAACTTTGGGGAACGGCACGAGCCAAGGAGAGCTGGAGAGTCACTCTTCGAATTAACTGTGGTGTATGCTGTGATGATTTGAGGTAGGATTTGTCTGGGAGAACTTTGATTGGCCCGTTAGCTATCTATCTAAACTAACAAACACCACTACGATAGTAACAACTGTTTATTGAGCACTTATTATATACTTGCATTGTTAATTCTTCCAGCAGTTCTGTGGGTAGGGATATGGCTACATTTATTTTGCAGATAACAAAATGGAAGCGCAGAGAGGTGAGAAATTTGTGAACTTAGTCCACATGCTATTACCTTTCCATCAACAGGACAAGGGAGCACATAAATGTCCTATTCCTTCACCATTTCTCTCAATTTTCCCATCAAATATTCTCACAACTAAATGAACAGTGCCACAAAATGGAATGGATACATGCTCTTTCAAGCACCAAATATCAGAACACTCTTCTTTCTCCCTTGTTTTTAAATTTAGAAAAGGCTTTTAGAACTATGTCTCTTGGTAATGGCAGCCTATAATCATTCTGCTCCAGGAATCAAATGATGTGTCCAGAATATGTCATTTTCCCCTGTGACACTAATGGCAAAACCACACTCTCAACCAAACTGAAAGATGACTGAGAGGGATAGAGAAATGCGGTCTCTTGGTTTCCACTCAGCAGTTTGAGCCAAGCATTCTTGGCTCTCACTCCAGCTCCTTAAGCCGTAAGCAAGAGACTGAACTTCTTAACCCGTCTGTGGAGGACTGATGCTACCTCTCTACCTCTTTGTGAGGAATGCTTCCAAGCTCCGGCTTCTGAGGCAATAATGATGAAATGTTTGGAGGGTGTCGCCTCTCAGGAAACTCTTCCCTGAAGCTTTTGGGTGGTGAATTGTGTTCTTTCTTTAAACAAATTTACCACTCTGTATAATAACAAAATTTTGGGGAACCCATTAACACAGTAATTAAAACATGGACATAGGGACCCTGCTTCCTAGGTTCACATTCACGTTCCTACACTTGTATACCAGAGTGGAGTTGAGGCTTATCTGCCTCAGTATCTTTATTTATAATAATACATGTAATAAATAATGCAAGGCTCATAGCAGCCTTTTTAGGAAAATACTATTATTTTCCCTTGTATAGATCAGGAAAGTATTTTAGCTTACTGGTACATAACAAGCCCTTGATAAAAGGTTATCCATGGATACACACATATATGCATATGCATGTACAAATACCTATACACAGTAGTAGCTTCCCTTTAAATAGTCCACAGATAAGAAGCCACAGACAGCAGCATGCATACAGAAGCAGAGAGGTTACATTACATAAGGTAATGGAAAAATCACTGGATTTAAAATTCTTTTTTTTTTTTTTTGGATTTAAAATTCTTAATTCTGTGAATTTCAAAAAAAACTGTTTTGTCTGTGAATAACATGAATGAATTTGGGCAAATAATTTAATCTGTCTGGAAAGCATTTTCCTCAGCAGTAAAATGAGGTCAGTGGGTTGGATAAAGTATAATAGTTCTTTGAACCATGGTTGTTTTGTTATGCTTTGTTTTTTAATCTTGCAAAGTTTGGAAGAAAGGTAAAATTTCCAGTTAAAGACAGAGATCTTGGTCCACGCATTTCAACTTTCACTTCCTTCTCCAAATTTCAGGAGATAAAATTAGACTAGTATAATAGAGAAACTGATTTTTCTCTGCTGGAAGACAGGTGAGAATGTCATATTTAACAAAGAAAAATTCCTGCACAAGATAGAGTTCATCAGATCAGAGTCAGGGAAGGACACACTCTCCTGGGATTCCAGGTGATGACGAGAATGGTTTCTGTGGATACGGGAAGGAATTCTTTTTGTTTGTTGGTTGTTTTGTTTTGTTTGTTAAGACAGGGTCTTGCTATGTAGTTCAGGCTGGCCTTGAACCCACTATGTAGCCCAGGCTGACCTTGAACTTGTTATGATACTCCTGCCTCAGCCTCCCAAGTGCTGGGATTACAGGCATGTACCACCATACTCCACTGCTGGGGGAAGGAATTGTTAACACAGTGACTCCACATTGAGCCTGGACCATCTTCTTTTGGCTTCTGCTTCCTCCTTACTTTGGAAAGACTCCTGGGTTGCTAATAAAAATTTATTCTACCTCTAAATTTCCCCATTTCTTCTCTCTTTCTCTTCTTCCCTTCCTTCCTTTAATGGTGCTGAGTATCAAATCCAGAATCTCCTGCATGCAAAGCAAATACTCTTGCATCAAGCTAGTACTACACCTCCCAGACTCTGTACCCATTTTCTTTAGCCTGATGTAACATTTTCAACAATGAAAAGAACTCATCTCAAACCCCAGCACTAAAAATCCTAGTGAGTTGGTTTTTTTATAACATCACTATACTGAGGAAAAGTCTCAGCATCTAGGAAGAAAAGGACCAGTCTTAGAAATCTGAGAAAATATTCTTACTTGAAATAAACTCATATGAGAAACAGGGAGACACATATAACCAATTGTAATTCATATTTATCAGGAAGAAAGTTCATCTCTAAAATAATATGGTGAGGTCACACACAAAATGTTTGGGAGTAGGAAATACTACTGCAGAAATAAAAATGTTATTTGAAAAGCAATAGAAGTAGTAAAAAGTAAGTTGAGTGTTGCAAAAACAAAAACACAAAAGAAAATAGTAAGCAACTTGAATTAGCTATTTATAAAACCTGATCGAAACATATCTCCAAAATTTAAAGAAAAATAATAGGGGGCTGGGGATTTAGCTCAGTGGCAAAAGCGCCTGCCTGGCAAGCGCAAGGTCATGAGTTCGGTTCCTGGTACCGGAGAAAAAGCAAAAAAAAAAAAAAAATAATAATAATAATAATAAAGAAATGAAATACTATATTTAGAATATAAAAAGATATTAAATTAAGAATCTATTGAACATACAGAAATATAGTAATAAAAGAACTAATAGTAGGAAAACATTTAAACTGAAAATGAGTGGTCTAATAGAATGACTTAAGTATAATACAAAGTTAATGAAAAATTCATACCTAGGTATAGTCTGCTGACATTTAAAAAATATCTAAGATGAAGAAAGAAGTGCTACAAACATCTAAGAGGAGAAACCAAGCTACCAATAAAAGAAGAAGATACCAAGTTGGCATCTCTCATTTCTCTAATACATGCATGCTGTCAATGTGTCACTAGTTTTAGAAAATCTAGGAAGAAAGGTAGCCAACCTATAAGAATTTTATATTCAATTAAAATATTTACTGGAAGTGAACAGAAACAAATCCTCAGATATTTAAGGAAATAGAAAGCTTCATATTCACATATTGTTTTCAAGAAAATATTATCTAAAAACAGACTCAGCAAACTGAGAAACTTAAAAATATAATAAAATTTCAATTAATGGAAAATATGTGAGTGTGTTCATAAATATTGAATGAAATCAGTAAATCATTAATCATTAAGCTCAAATCATTTTCTTTCACATTATACTGAAAATGCTTTGAGCTTTATTTTTCTCCTATTCTTTTTTTTCTCTTGTCTGTTTGCTTTTGAAGACAGGACTATCAACAAACTGGGTCTCAGACTCAGAGAACCTCTTGCCTCAGTCTCTTGAGTATTAGGATTATAGTGTGCACCACTGCAAATGTTTTTTTAAAAAGCAAGTCAACAAGAAGAATCAATAAATATTATCTATTTCTTGCTGTTACAAAGACAAGCAAATTTTACTGGCAACTAATAGTAGAATGAAAATGAAACTGTACTTTTCAAGTCACTAGAAAATTAGACAAAACAGCAGAGAATATTAAAAAATAAGTGACAGGCAAAGATGTATCAAGAAAATATGAATTCAAATTTAATAATACCAATTTTGGACAAATGATAAAATGAAAAAATTAAAGGTGACAAAAATTGTGTCATAGTAATTAGAAGTATTATACTTCATAACAAAAATTCATATGAACTAACTTATTATATAGTGTAAATTATAAAGCCATGTGCTCATAGAAAATTTAAAAATACCTCTATTTGTGGGGAGTGGCTGAAGCTGCAGATCAATTATACAAGCAAAGCTGGAGCAAGACCAGCTGGGAGAACAGGAGACGCCCCAGGTGAGCCACATAAACAAGCTGATAGGCAGAGAGATGTCATGTGACATCAACCTGCAGAGTATATAAATAAACACACTGCAGTCCTTGGGGCAGTTCCTTTTTCCCATTAGGAGAGGGGGCTCCACCTGACCTCAGCTTTCTGTATTCTGACTCTTGTCTTTATTTCTTCATCCTCCACTGTCTGCCCCACAGGAATTTGGAGAACTGTGCTGGACACAGCATATATTTATAAATCAAGTAAGCAAAAAATGTGAAATATTTGAAAATTTTAATTTTTTATGTCAAACTTCTTACTCAGCAAATTATGCGTACTTTTTAATATCCCTGGATTATAGATAAAATTTGATCACATAGTAGTCTACCAACAGATGTTAAAGAATTAAAATTATCTAAACCACAATCTAAAGGAAATGCATTATATCTAGAACTTGAAAAAATGGCAAACAAAAGTCATAGAAATTGTGAAACACCTTCCTAAATCATTCTCAGTCAAGGATAAACTTAAAAATGATTTAGACATTAACAAATGAGAACAGGTATATTAAAAAACTATGATCAGCTTCACATGAATTTGTACGAATGTTAGCTCCTTTCTTTTTACTAAGAAAGGACAAAACATAAAGAATATATTCTCATCTCAAGAAGCCAGGAAAATATGGTATGTAAGAAGCAGATGGAAGAAATTAATCATAGCAAAAGAATAAAATGAGTCATTGAATTTTTAAAAGTACATGAAACAGAAGTGAAAAATAAGTTAAGAAACAAATCATTAGATAATTATGAAAAGTATTACAACCAATAAAATATCTTATTTAAAAGGTGGGATAAGAAATGTCTCTCCAAAACCAATAGGTGCTCTCCTCACCAAAGCAGCATTTCATAAGCTTCTTTTAGGGTGGAGAAGTTATAGGTCACTTCAGGTACAATATACTTGTTCTCTCTATAGATAACCCACTCACAGATACATTTCTTTAGAACATTCTATAGAGTTCAGTAGATGTCTATGGACTGAAAACTGAGTTCCCTACTCTAGTAATCAATACCAATTCACATAAGGGAACAGAAAAATGTTTCATTCACAGTGGAAGAAAAAACTTTAAATTGCTTGGGAGTAAAGTTAAGCACTGTATGAGATTTAGCTTAAGAATAAAATCTTACTGAGGGACAGAAAAGAGAAGTGACATATTCTCTAAAAAAACAGTACTATGTAGTAGAAATGCAGTGTCATTGTTGCTGAGATTAATCCATACTTTCCATATTCAAATTCAAATCCCGAGGATATTTTAGAACATAAAAAATTATTTAAAATTCATATGGTTGGAAAAATCCACTAAAGACCAAGTAGACTTTTGCCCAGTATTAGAAATTAAAAAGAACTGGACCTCCAGATGTTAAATCTGATTAAAACAATATGGTCTGGGTAAAGAAACAGACAGAAAAACAGAACTGAATAGTGACAAAATAGAAAACTCAGCAATGGACTTAAGTCTATCAAAAAGTTTAACTTTTAAGTGCTTTGTAAAGGCGTATTCTACAATGGTGTTGGAAAAACTGGCTAACTGGAGCAAACTTGGATGTTGCCCACATACTTTACATTACAAATAAATTCTAGAAAACACAATGATTTAAATTAAAAATTATGAATAAAGGTAGTCACAAAAGGGATACTACACATCCAATCACAATTATGAATAGGGTCACTAAGTTCCTTACAAATATACAGAACATAGAATTCAGATCAACATGTAAAGAGTCTACTATAATCAAGTATAATTAGAAATATAAACATGCTCCAATATTTTAAAATTTTTATAATGAATTTCACAGTTATAGTAGATAAAAGAAAAATATGACCATCTTAATAGATGACAAAAAAGCATCTCATTAAATTGAAGGTATATTCTTGATTTTATGGAATAGGTGGACTTCCTTGACATGATCTCATTTCCAAATGATGAAACATTTGAAATGCTTCAGTTAATGTTAGGAATAAGACTACCCTTAAAGTTTCAGGGAATCATGTATGGAAGGGATCAAAAGGTATTGTAAATGTTTATACATAAAATTTATATCAGTAAAAGGCACATGGCAATTAATCTCCTCACAACAGTCCCTCTTGCTTTGAACACACTTATCCATGGCTCTCAGCACTCTCTGAAATAGTCCTGGAGGTCCTGTTTTGTGAATGTCCTTACAAGTGTGATAAAAAAAATACGGTGAATGCTGCTGCCATGTGTCATCCAATGGAAAGGTCGGCTTGTAAAAACATCACAGTGTGTCCTTATCCACCTTACTGACCAGATCTGGCACCATGTGACTTCTGGTTCTTCCCCAAAGTCAAAAGGACCATTAAAGGGAAATATTTTGAACCCATTTAGGACACTGAGGCAGCCACAATAGTGCAAAAGGAAAATGATGGAATATATGTGTTTGAAGCGAGGAGGAATATTTTGAGGGAGAATAATGATACCACATCTTTTAATGTAATTAATTCTTGAAAAAAATTTAAACACATACCATGTTTTTCAATCACAGCTTGTAGAAGTTAACAATAAATTATTTTTTTCTAATGGTACTTAAATTAACATTATACCCTCTGTCATGCTAATGAAATGACCTACAAGATGTTATGATTTATTAATTGTTTAAATGGATGTAGCCAAGAAATCTTGGAAGAACAACATGATATGATGAAGAGTTCATGAGCTGGACTAACTTGAGAAGGCAGAAATCACACTAGTTCTGCTTTTTATTAGTTATTTGACTTCAGTAAATTATATAAACTCTCTGAACCTCAGCGTCATTGTTGGTAAAATGCAAGCAACACAGTCAAGAGAGTATGCTTGCTACTGTCCGTGTCTCCAGCTGACTGCAGCAGAAAAACTTTGCTTAAAATAAAAAAGCAGCCACAAGAAGACTTTTAAAAGTAAACAAAGCTGGTAGATTGGGGGAGGATAGTTAAAATCTGGAGAAAGGATCCACACGGGTGAGTTCCACAGTTTTCCCCTCCTTTTTCTCTCAGGGCCTTAACCTGAGAGAGGGTCTTAGTCAATTGGCAGTGACTTGAGACATCGCCTAAAAGGAAGGCCATGAAAATCCCTATATTTCAGGGAAACTCTAAGGAAAAAGGTCCTTGTGATTCAAAGAACATGAGGAAAATTTCCACTTGTACATCTCTATTTTTTTGTTTTATCATCTCTATTTTTTTTAAATCCCAGCCTTTGCCTCATGGTGATCTTCCTGGAAAACTGCATGGCAGCAGTGTAGGTGATCAAAATGCCAAAAGAAACCCCATCTTTCTTACTACAGGCCTTGGAAAGGGGGCTCCCACTGGATAGATAGTGGGGGTATCCCATAGAGGAGAGAGCTGGAGGAGAATCCTTCATTCTGCTTATGAAGTTGTGTAAGTCTCAGTATATCCTTGAGCAGCTCTGAATTTTGGACAGATCCAAAAGAGTTTAGCAAAGCTTTTGAAAACTGAGCTAACACTGAAACCACCACCAACAGAGGAGATAGAACTTGTGGTCTAAATCCAAGCAGGGTGGTCGCTTACTGGAGCAAACAAAGAAAAAAAAAGTCAATAGTTTATCAAAGGATTTGAACATGATCCCCAATGTAAACACCATAAAATTCAAAAATTTCAGGTTATATTCTGAAATTACTCAACATACAAAGCATTTAGAAAACATGATCAATTCTCAGAGGAAAACACAGTTAAGATGCCAATCCAGAGATGTTGGAATTATAAGACTTTAAAGCAGCCAAAACTATGCTTCATGAAGTCAAGGAAAACACACTTGAAATAAATGGAAATAGAAAATTTTAGTAGAGAAATAAAAGCTTTAGAAGAGAGACGAATGGAAATTTTAGAATCTAAAAATGAAATATTGGTAATAAAAAGTTAAGTAGATAGGCTCAGTAGTTGGAAAAACATGACAGGAAGGAGTCAATGAGCTTGAAGAGATCAACAGAAATCTAAATAAAAGGAGAAAGACTGAAAAATAAATAAACAGAACTTCAGGGACAGGTTGAGATAAGATCAAAGGCCTATCATTTATGTTACTGGAGTACCAGAAAAAGGAGAAAACAACTGGTACAGAAAAAATATAAAAAAAAATAATGCCTGCTAACTCCTTAAATCTGTTAAAAAAAAAAAACAAAAAAACAAACCCAAGTTATCAATTCAAGAAGTTAAGCAAAGCCAAAACTGGATAAACTTAAAACCACGCCCAGACATGTCATAACCAAATTGCTGAGAAATAACAATAAAGAAATCTTAAAATCAGAGAAAAACAGTACATTACATATGATACAATGATGCAAATGCTCACATAGTTATCATCAGAAATCAGAGTAACAATGGTTATGAGAATAAATAGGAAATGATGTCTAAAGTACCTCACAATTGGTATCATTATTTTTCTTCTTCTTCTTTTTTTTTTTTTTGTACTGGGGATCGAACTGAGGACTTAACATTTGCTTGCCAGGCAGGCACTGGGCTGCTGAGCTAAATCCCCAGCCCTGGTATCGTTATTTTAATTGCTGTTCCTTTACTACATCCTAGCATACTATATTTCCCATTACATTTCTTCAAACTTGCCACTTTTCCTCTTTGCACATTTGAACCCAATAACTGGGTGCAAAGACAACTTTGATACTGTGTATTTATTCTCGCTTATGAAAAATATTTTCCTCTTGTTGAAATGAACCTTTGGTAATTCATGATTTTGATCAAGTGGTTTTGTTTTTTTTAAACTCTGTAAGTTTCCCAAAATATTACATAGGTATAATAACGTATTTTTTACTCTTGTAAGGATATTATGAAAAGCAAATGGGACAGAGGAAAATACACAGATTTTTAGGCCCAACTAAGACACTGTAAAATCACATAAGTCAGAAATCAGTACTAGCCTAGAAGATGTAAAGGCCTGATTCTTTCGACCAGTCTCTTGAGTAGGTACTTAAAGGTATTCACTGCCCACGTCTCTTCCATAGGCTCGTAAAGTTGGGGCTATGTCAGTGAACGACGCTGTTTTCTGCTCACTGCCTTATGGTCAGGACAAGCAGTCACCACATGAAACTCAGGGTCTTTAATAAGGTGCTTGTGGCTGTCGTTTTATGCTCATTTGGCTTATATTACGTGATATTTCCTTCAGCGTTAGAGATTTCAACCTCTGTCATCACTTGGGCATGTGGAACGAACAGTAGTCCAGTTAAGGTACAAAAATACCAAATTCAAGTAGATCCCCAGGATAGCTAATTTCAGTAAGCACAGCAAGCTGAAATGGATCAGAAAGTCTAGGCATTCTGATAGGGGTTAGAAGTCCATGACCCCTTTCTGCCCTCCCTATCTTCCCAAAGGCTGTGAGCAGTGACACGTATATCATCTGCAAGCAACACAAGAGCTTGATCTCCTGGCTGAACTCTTGTATATGAAGCAAGTAAAAGCATGAAGCAACACAAGAGTGTCTGAGGTTATAGCAGGATGTGAAGAACAGGTGAGATCTGTTTTTGGTTTTGATCTGATAAATGCGCACATCCCTCTGCAAGGATGGCCAGTGCCTATTGGCCCCAGAATTATCAGTAATCCAAGTAGAAGAGGTGTGAGCAACCACAGGAATTACAACTGATGTAATGAGCCGTTCAGGGTTCACTACGCCAGCCTCGTGTACTTGGGCGAGCATAGGCTCCTGGCAGGATCAGCCAGGTTTTCTCTCTGTTTAGTTCCCCATCTCTGAATAAATGACATCCCTGCATAAAGAATGGCATCATAGAAAGACTGAACAAGATTAAGAGTCCTGCAGAGGGCTGGAGCCACTTCCTCAGAGAGTCTCTAAATCCTTAGTCAGTGTTAAAGGAAAGCCACACAGGCTTCTTGGTTCTTAAGATTCTCTATTTAACAGAAATCAAAGAATGAGCAGCCTGAGTCTAGTCTGGGTTTTACTTGGGATGGTGTCTTAGTCTCTTCTTGTGTTAAAATGGGGTAAGAGACCCCTGTTTTTCAAAGAATGTTTCTTGTGCATCTCAATAATATGAATGCATTTAGGGAAGAACAGAATTTGAAAACTTCTATATGGTACAAAGTACTCTTTATGACAGATGGAAAATAAAGGTGTGGAAAAAAGTGGTAACTAGCTTAAATTCATTGTTTTGAGCCAGAAAACCTTATACCACCCTGTTCATTCTATTCTCATTCCTATAAGAAGATTGTTATAGAATAAAGTTGTCCTGGCTTCCCTATATTTGCTGCTACAGTTTGGATGTGGTTTGTGTGTCTTCTCCAAAGCTTCACCTGCTGGAAGCTTGGTCATCAGGGTGGCTACGTTATGAGTTGGCCGCACTGTTAAGGAGTGGGGTCTAGTGGGAGGTAATTAGGTCGTACAAGGCACTCTGCTTGGGAGATATTATTCTTTAGGACCAAGGTCGGTTCTTGCATTATAAATAGAGTGAGCCTGGCCCCTGAATCTCTCTGGCCTCTTGTCTCACCATGTGATCTTTCCCCGTCATACACACTCTCTCCATGATGCCATTGTCAGTAACCCCACATATGTCCTCCCACAATGTTTCTCCCCTGTGGACCATATTGTTTTTTAAAGAATGTGTTCGGTGTCATTAATGTAGAAAAACTGTTCTCTCCTCTCCCAATGTACCCTCCTATCTATGACTAGGTGACGCGTCTCTCTTATTGCTAGTCTTCTTCTACAAAGAGATATGGCAAAACCCCAAAGAGTATTTCTCCCTTAAGGTAGGTCTACCTAGTCCTTTTACGTCAACAACGTATTTCCACACTTGACTTCAATTTTTTTTTATTTGGTGCTATCATAAGCGCTCCATTTCTATTCCCTTCCTTGGTAATTACATCAGATAGCATTTCAAACTCTTACTTCTGTCCTGGTGTACTTAATGTATCTCTGAAAACTGAATCCACAAACAAAATATTTCAAATTAAAGAAAAGACAGTCCCCTAAGAATTTGGTTTGGGAATAGTTTACTCTGAGTTAGCAGACTGAGTCACCAATGAAACATAAGATTTATCTTAATGATTTAGTTATTTACAAATTTTCACCAACAGTAGGAAATTCTATCAGAAGTCACCAGAGTAATCTAGCGGAAGGGCCCAGGTGCAAAGTTCAAGAGTTTTGTTAAAAGAAAGCCATAAGATTAAAATGATAGACTAAGGTCAAGGCCTTAGGGCACAAATCTCAGAGTGACCCAGCAAGAGATCGACTTTCTAACAATAGCGATGGAGAGTATCAGAGTACCCTTACCTGTCTTCTGTTAGTTTCATTAAGGTTGTTCCTCTAGTAGAGAAGACAATGAAGGACATTCTTAGTTGTGGGCTGGAAAGGAAAAGAAACTCTATTAGGGTAGATAGAAAAGCTGTACCATGTCATTATTTTCTGGGCTGCTTAGCTGTTCTTGTCTTTGTAGCATGGTTACCAGAACTAAGGACCTACAACTCAAAAGCCTAGTGTTGTAAGCAGTTAGCCAGCTGTAGACTCCAAAGTTGTGACCCAAGGAGGAGACCGGCTGTATCTTTTTTAAGAGGCTGCACCTGATTGAACCCGTTGATCAGCGAGTATGAATTAGAAATAAGAAAGATACTCATTCGAGAAATGCAAATTAAAACAACACTAAGATTCCACCTTACCCCAGTAAGAATGGCTAGCATTAAGAAATCAACCAATAACAAATGCTGGCGAGGCTGTGGAGAAATAGGAACCCTTCTCCACTGCTGGTGGGAATGCAGACTGGTGAAACCACTGTGGAAATCAGTTTGGAGATTCCTCCGAAAACTAGGTTTAGAGGTCCCATTCAACCCAGCTATCCCCCTGCTGGGTATTTTCCCAATATATCTAAAAACATCATATCACAGTGATATATGTGCACCTATGTTCATAGCAGCACAATTTGTAATTGCTAAAATGTGGAAGCAACCCAAATGTCCATCCACCGAGGATTGGATAAGAAAATTATAGTACTTTTATATAATGGAATATTACTCAGCTATAAAGAAAGATAAACTCGAGGCCTTTATATTTAAATGGTCACAACTAGAGACCATACTCATAAGTGAAATAAATTAAACATACATGTGCAAGCACCGCATTGTGTCACTAGTGTAAAACTTGAAAGAGTTAATTTAAACTCGGAGGTATGATAGACACTGTGAAATGATAGGTAACCACCGAAGAGTAAAGGGCTTCTGGGATGTGGGAAAAGAGAAGGGAAAGAAGGAGAAATTTTGTATGTATGTATATACAGGATAGATAACATGGTTGTTCTTCTATCTGCTGTTTCTATGCTGAAAGAAACTGTCAATGAGTCTTTGGTTGACCAGTATTGCATGTCTATATCTGTTTTCATGAGAAGCCACTTTGAAGATATCAATATGTAATACAACCACCATTGTTAATTCCCTACCACTTTGTTTGTAACTCTGTATTGTCTGTATTGTGCTTGTGATATGTTGTAAAATGTTGTATGTCTGTTAATGTTTCCCTCCTTTTATCCTTAAAATAAATTAAAAAAAAGAAATAAGAAAGATAAAACCAGTCACTGCTTTGGGTTCTTTCTGCAGTGTGTCGTGAGAAGAGGGCTGGTCTGCAAGGTGTCTATAAAATGGGGAATCCTGATAAACAAAGTTGGTAGTGTGTCCACAATGGCCTGGTGAGTTCTATAAGAAAGAGACTGTCTCCAATATGGCAGCTTGATGCCATCAACCATTAACATCATACAGTGACTTCCCTTTGATCTCAACGTTGGGATCATCATCAATTTTTAATTTCTCCTTGGCTTTCCAAGGACATTATCCTATAAGGAGAGAGGAGTTATAGCTATGGAATATCTATTTCACTTGGTAGTTGTATGTTTTTTAATGAATAAATTGGCACTGTTTTTATATGGCGTGCTCAGGAGCACTGTTAATGTAAAATTCACACTCTGGGAGACAGAACCACTCCTAGTTGAGGACCCAACATGTACCTCACTCTACAAGATGGACAGCCAGCCTGCATTGGGTTTAGCAAGGCAGTATTATCCTTGGGGCTCTCTCTGCAGGAACAACAAATTCATCCCCATTAACTATGGCTTCACAAGGCAGTAACCTCCCACACCTGATTGGGCTCCAAATCTTATAGCTCCATTTTCCCAAGGTGTTTCTCAAACCTGAGCCACTTTTGCACATTTTAGCTTGGGACCTTGGCCTCAATCATCTGACCATTTAGCTTGAAAAGAGTGCCTAACATCATTCCCTGCTCAAATTCATTCTTCATACTGCTTTCTGAATTATTTTCCTAAATATAAATTAGATCTTCTGGTTTATCTGCTACAAAATCTTTAATGTCTCCAGAATATAGTCTACTTCTCTGGAAAGGACAGCATGGTGTTTAGTACTGGGTGAGAGCCCCAATGTTATCTGATGAACTAAATATTATTCTCCTGAAACAGACTTTGAATAAGATCCAAAATGTACAATAGATACTGTGAATAGGGAAGAAACTGATCAAAAACAAAGAAAAACTGTGGTGGGAGAAAGGGGAAAGGAAGGAAGGGTAGAGGAAAAAATATATACACACACAAGACAGTTAAGATAGTTACTCAGCTGGGTTTTTTTGGCTCATTGAGGGGAAAGTTTTGTGCTAGTAATTTTCTGGACAATGTTTCATGCCTGTATCGTGTATTCTGAACAGCTACTGTGAATATAACAATATGCAGTGTGTTGATTACAGTTATTGTCCTACTAGGCTGTTTTGAAACTTGTTTTATTGTTATTTCTTGCCTTTTTCTGTTCGACATTAAAAAATCTCCTAAAAATAGACTTTGGTTCTCTGTCCTTGACGCTGTAGTGCCTATTACTATCTCAACCACGCTGGGGCACTGTTCAACGACAGTGACAATCTTATTGAGTTCTTTTGTGCCACATATTACTGTCATCTGAATGCATGAATCCATTAAATTTGGAACAACTTGATGAGGTTGGTACTATTATTATTCCTATTTTCCATGAAAGAAAATTGAGGCGCTGAACGATGAACCAATTTTGCCAAGGTTACACAGTGGCAGGAGTTCTGATTCTAGAGCTTGGGTTCTTAATCCTATATTATATTGCCTTCCTTATTACTGGCTTCAGCTCTGGAAAGAATAGATTTGAAATGTGGGAAATGCAGGTATCCAAGACCCAACTGGATATAAGCCTAGGATGGAGACTTAATTCTGGGAGTTACCCACATACTGATATGGACGAAGTTGTTCTGAGAAATAAGAACAGAAGCAAACCAAATATAGACCCAGCACTCACATTAAAAGGGCTGGTTAAGGTCAGGAGCTGAAAGGAGGAGCTGCAAGGAGAGATAAGTCAGTATGAGTTGGAGCCCCTATATTCAACAGGCTAAGGAATGCAAAGAGCTCACGGGATTTGTCCTTTTTTTTTTTTTTTTTTTTTTTTTTTTTTTGAGACAGGGTCTCACTATGCAGTTCAGGCTGGCCTTGAGCTCACTTTGGAGCCCAGGCTGGTCTCGAACTCACAACAGTCCTCCTGCCTCAGCCTCCTGAGTGCTAGGATTACAGGTGTGCGTCACCATACCGGGCTTTGATTTGCCCTTGAGGGCATCATTGGTGACCTTAGAGAGAGCAAGCAGGTAGAGGGCAAGGACAGAGGTCAGATGGAATGGATTAAGGAATGAATGAGAAATAAGGGTATGGAGACAAGAAGGCTTTAAGGATATTTGAGTGAGAAACCAGTAAAGAAGCTACACTGTACCTACAAAGACATGATCAAGAGAGGCGCAGTCGCTGGCTTTTTGTTCTGTTTGTTGGTTTTTCTTGGGTTTTGGTAAAGGGCAAGGGAGATTGTGTTTATAGTCTATAGCAAAAGAGTAAGGAAAGAGGTAGAGAGAAACAGAAGAGAGAAGCAAAGACCTGTAGGAAAAGAGATAATGGTGAAAAGGGGACTAAAATGGAGAGGTCAGCCTTACAGACAGGAGATGCTTGGCTCTCAGTGACCAGTACCAAGACATACAGGCAGCATGTAGGAGCAGGACTGGAGCTTGAGATAAGCATTCTGTCCGCTCATCTTTGGGTTCTTGATGAAGTAGGAGGTAAAGTTCTTGGCTCAGAGTGACGGGTGTGAGATATGGATACGGCTTGGGGAATTGAAGAAAGTCATGAACAGTTAGAATCACTATCAGGAAGATGACAGGTAGTCAGAATAAAGGCAAATAAAAGGACTTGAAATGCTAAGGATCCCACTGAAACGAGCAATGATCTATTTGTAACGTCACTGATTATTTTTATTAAATGGGTTTCTCCTTGCAGTGCCAACTGTCTCAAACTATTTATTAAAATGAATAAATAAAAACTATCCATTCACTTATTCAAAAACGTTGATAAAGCATGTACTACATGTCTGGCACTGTTACAGGCAGGTAGGCTGCAGCAGTGAACAAAATATAGTCCCTGCCACATGGGATATGCATGATAGTAACATCTTGGAGCTGTGCTTTGAGGGCTCTACAGCCAAGGAGTTCCGAGGAGACAGCCTGAGGAGAGTGCCTTGTGGTCCCGATTTTTTTTTTTTTCTTTTTTTTTTTGGTTTTTCTCCGGTACCGGGAACCGAACTCATGACCTTGCACTTGCCAGGCAGGCACTTTTGCCGCTGAGCTAAATCCCCAGCCCCATGGTCCCGATTAAACTGTTCCTCACTCAGCTTGTTCATCAAGGAGATTGGATTAAAGGCCTCCATCCTCTGCTCGTATCTGTCTTTGATTCTAAGATACTGAAGACCTGGGAAGGCGATGTCCTGTACCCACTCAGAGCCAGGTGCTGGGCTAGTTGGTTTGCCTTGTGTTCTTTGTGTAATTCTCACAGGGAAACTAGGGTTCCGCCAAGGTAAGTAAAATGCTATGGTTGCACAATGGAGCTTGGATTCGAACACATGTGTATCCAACTTCAAAGCCTTTCTCAATGGCCTTCCCAGCTTTAGAGGACCAGAAGACAAAAATAGCAAATGGAGACAGAGCAGATACTGCAAGTGTCTCGAGGCAGATGTGTTTTATGTCACGCCAAAAGACCAATGGATAAGGCAGCAAAGGACATTTTGGCCCAATGACCAAAAGACTTTGCTGAAACTGAGACTGTCCAGCTATTTGGATTGCTTGTTGAAAAGGCAGCAATTTCTCATCAAAGTTGTTCAGCATGAGGGCTATGGATGCCTCCTAGGGTAGATTGGGAAGCTATTCCTTTCAATTCTAAGTGTCAGTGATTCCCTTAAGTATGTTTTACTGCCACCCATACTCTTGTTTCTTCCTTTCCCCTATACTTTTTTCTTCCTTCGCTCCTCTTGGCATCTGTTCTCCCCAATCATCTGGATTTAGATGATTCCTTCTGCTGCTTCCAATTTTTGGCATGCAGAGATGCCTCCTCCTAATGCTTTTTCCTTCCAGTTAGGCAGATAGGTACATGTGGACCAATGAATGAATTTAGGAGGATGATATCTGTCATTACCCTGGGTTCAAAAGATAACCTGTATTCTGAGATGAAGAATCTCACTCTACAGCCCCTCATATTAACTGAGAGACTCTATGGAGGCTATCTAGTATAAAGTGGGGCTGTGTTAATATTTGCAATACTCAGGCCAATTTTATCAGACCTTGAAGACTTGCTGCAGGCACATCCATGAAAATTGTGTTATCCATTGGAGGCTGCACTCAGGGAAGGTGATGTGACCTCCTTTCCTGTACTAGTATGTGTCCTTACCTACTGGAAAGTGGTGCCTCCAGGACTTCTGCAATATTTACAGTGACTATGTTCAAATCTGCTTGGAAAAGGGGAATTGAGGATACTCAGATACCTGATAGCAGCCATCACAATTTTTTCAAGATTAAAGAGTGTTCCCAAGACATAAGATTTTCAACACTAAAACTGAGAAAGTTGAGGGCAAAATGAGATGAGCTGGGTGATGTACACCCTATATACAAGTCCGCTAGAAGGTGCCAGTTGTCCCTCTTTGATGCACTGGGCAAGAAAAAGTGTTCATGATCCTTTTACTAGAACATATTCTGCATCTTATAATTAAATCTGGCTCTTCGTGGAAATACTAAACCAAGGTTGTTTTAATGTGTGGCACAGAGCGAAACAAAGTAAACAGTACCTGGTCCAAGACTAAAGAGTCCACTTTTATGGAAAAGCATCCTCAAAGTGGTTAGGCGTCAGCAGAACAGCAAATATACACTGGTCCCACCCATGGCAGAGAACTACAGTGAAGCATTTCTTACCTGATGAATTTATGAGCCAGCTGTTCCACAAAGTAATAGATCTCATTCCAATGGTGCAGCACACTTCCAGATCTTAAAATTTAAAAAAAAAACAACAAAAACAGACATTGCTTAACTCAGCAGTTCATTTGCCTCCACCTTGCATTATTCCCCTTCACATTCTATTATTTTACATTTGACCTATCCAATAACCAGGCTCATCAACTGAAATCTTTATAAATCTAGAAATCTTTGAAAATCTGTTTAAATTTTCCACTAGAGTTCTTAACAGCCTTATTAAAGCCATCTCCCCTACCTTCCCCCCCCCACGACCTCTATTCCACACACTATACACTGACAGACAAAACCAGAGAAACACGGCTCGAATAGACTCATAGGCTAGTTTCACACCTTTATGAAACAGTTATCCTTGTGCTATTTAAATTATTTCCATGATAAGGGAAGAAAAGCCATCCCAATTCTTTGAACTGAAGTTAGTACAAACAGATAAAACAAGGATTAAACAATCCCCTCAGTCCAATCTCATTTAAAGTATAAATGTGAAATTCTTCAATACAGTGTTAGCAAAACTAATCCAGCAGGGGTCCAAAAGAAGAATAATTAATTAACTAAGTTCATTTTAGGAAAAGTTAAACATTTAAGGGAGTTTAATTTAATTAGTGATATTAATAAACAAAGAAAAAACCTATCCAACTATTTCATTGTATTAAAGAGGAATTGTCTTCCTGAGAAGAAAGAAACTTTCATTAGAATGTGTGGCACCGCAGGAATTTAGATTTGAAAGGATCCTTATCTTGACTAAGAAAAGTCTGACTGCTGTTTCAAAATACCATCTCCTTCCACTTTCATTCAGCTTTAAGTATTTTCCATAGTGCTTGTACTCAGTCTGCTGGGGTGAATCCACATCAACTTCTGCTATTCAAAAGCACTCTCCTGTAGCTCTGATGCCTCCTCCCTTTACTTTATGAATCTGTTTTAGTTGAGTTTTTGTCTGCCATTCTAGTAAGTGTTGAGATTTGAGTTTGCTTCTTGTAATCTGACCTTTTGTACTGGAAACGTTTTCTACTGGTTTCTGATTTTTTTATGAATTCATTTGCAATTTTAACCTCTAAACGAAGGAGTTATTTGTTGCCATTTTCCTTGTTTCAGACTATTGCACATAAAAGAAGATTCCACGCAAAGTACTCTGTTTTGTAGATACAATATTGGTAAGAATTCTCATTTGGTTGAATTTATTCCTTGTCTGTGAGAATTTATTTTTCTCTATCCCATATCTGTAAGGGCTAAATTTTTCTGAACTTGGACAAAAGCAACACAGTGCATTAAGGTCATACCATTAAAGACTCCATATCATAAGGATGTCTCATTTTCTCCAAGTTAATCTATCACTTTACTTCTAGTAAAAAATTCTAATGAAAATTAAAGTCTAAAACTAAACAAAACAATTCTGAAAAAAAATTTTAAAAACAAGGCAAGAAAACTAACCCTACCAGATATACTACCCCTTGCATCGTGGGTACATGACATAACAGTGGAGTGAACACGTAGGACAGGAAGCCCAGACTTGAACCAATATGAGATCTGGCTTCACAGCAAAATAGGTAACTCTGGCTGGGGAGGGAGAACAAACTTTTCAGTACAGGATGCTGTAGCAGGTGGGCTCCCAACTGAAGAAAAAACTTAGATCGCTATTTCCACAAGTGTAACTCTAGATGTGTTAAAAACCTAATGAGAAAAGCAAAGCTTTAAATCTGTTGGGTGAATTACAGAAGGTTTTTATGGCTTTGGGTCACTGCAGTTTCTTAAAGCAGATATGGAGATAGAATTGTTTCTTAATAAAAGCATTAGGTTGATACTGGACTGGATATGTCTAAATTTCTGAATAACAAGACACCAGAAACATGTTTAAAGCCCAGAATGAAAAAAGATGTTTAAAATAAATAGAAAAAGCAAAGATTAGTGTGGAATATATGTCAGTAGTTGGTACAACACATTCGGGACCCCTTCTGTCTCTAGGAGCTATTCCTAATCCCCATTCTTATTCCCCATTCCTTTCTTTTCCAAAAAATTTTTGTACTCTTAAAAAAACTGGTGTAAGTAAATATTTGAAAGGGAGACAAGAGAAAAGTAGACAAAGGATCAGAACAAGTCATCTCTCAAATGATGGCAAATCAACCTATGAAAAAATATTCAACTCTAGAAAATATTGAAATGCATATTTAAACAATATGCATTAAATAGCATTTCATACCATTGAGATTATCAAGAATTAAAATGCCTAATAATATTAAGTGTTGGTGAGAATGTGGGCTAAATAGAAGCAGTGCTCACACATTGCTGGTAAATGTGGAAATTGATGTAACCACTTTGGAAAGCAATTGGGTAATGCCCACAAAGCTTGAAGACAGGCATTTCCTATGACTATAACCTGTTTCTTGGCTATAATAGTCTATGCGAGCAAGGAAAGGTACACAAAGATCTTGTGTAAGGAGGATCACTGTTGCAGTTTGCTAGAGAAAAATAACTTCAACGTCCATTAGTAAGTAGTTTCTACGAATACATTCACACACATATTATTTCTAAGAAACACTAAAACAAATGTGAAAATATGTCAACATTTGCTCATCTATGTGGAGAAGTTATGAATAATTATCCTCTATTTTCCAAAGAACAGATGTTTTAGAATTTTACAAGGTATATTATACAGAGAGTCAAAGGACAGGGATCCAATCCTCAGTCCTTCCGTATATTGGAGATAACCATTGTAATTATATTTTCATACACTGACTTTGAACCCTATTTTGGCTAATCTGAGATAGTATTTGGCATAACTGCAGCAGGGAATAAATTATCTTGGAGATTTCTTACTAAACTGCCCAAGGTGAATGTATGAATGAGATATGGTGCTTTCCCTCCAAGAGCTCACAGTGAAGTAGGGAACACAGACGAATTAAAGTGTCACATGTCATAACGTCTGCTGCAGTTGAGGTCTATGTGTTTGGATCAAAACAAAAGGAGTGGCTCGCTGTGCTTATGCAGGCTTGGATGATGGGAAAGTCTTTAATCTGGGTCTTGAAGGACAGGTGGAGACTTGTGAGGAAAACAGGGGAGAGAGGACATCCTTGTAAAACATGAAGTCTGCAAGATGAGGCTGTGGGTGGGGAGGGGCCGGCAACTTCCCGTGGTGGCACCATAGAGTCTGCAGGGGAAGGGTGAGGAGTTGGGAAGACACAAAGCATCAGGGTGAGGAGCAGGTGCAGGAGCCCCTCTATCTACAATAAGCCTTTTCAGTTCTCTTCTCTCAGCCTTCATACATGTACATCCCATCTGTTTGGAACATCTCTTGTCCTCCCTGGCAAACTCCTACTCAATCTTCAGTTCAGTCTCTGCTTGTTGCTTTTGTCCAACAGACAGGACAAAAGCCTAAGTCAGATAAGAGTCTGCTTCATGCTCTCAGGGCACTGTGTACTGTCATCACCCTCTGATATTGGATGGAGATCACTATTTGTCCAAGCTCCTTTTATGAGGGTCTTAAAGCAATCTGCTTTCCCAGATCTCCCCTTTTGCTGACTTGCAGAAAGTAGAGCATGGAGAGGTGACACCTACTTCTGTGGACATCATGTGTCCCACTGTGGTGTGGATGAGCACCTTGGGTTTGGGATTCAGGTGACTTCAGGCAACTTTTATGACCCTAAACGAACCTAAGGGTGTTCCCACAGCTCCTTGGTGAGTGGGGCTATCTAATCATCAACTATAGATTGCCGTTGGAAATCCACCATGAGCTCACCAGACTAGCTCATCTTAGCCTAAAGCTTGTAAATCTTTGGGAATCTTTCCATTAGGACCTCAGCCATCCTTCTGGACAGGATTCACTTGTGTATCTGAAGTCTCAAAGTCTGGTGCTGAGTGTTCTTCAGCCACGGGGTGGAGGCACTGGTCCTAGAGCTCCTGGATGAGAGTCTAGCAGGTATGACACAATGCTTTTCAGGTGCTTTGAGAGAGATACCACTCACCTGACTATCAGCTGTTGTCTAATCCAGAAATCTACAACTCTTCCAGTGGGACTAAAAGATTTCCTTGAACACTGGTCCTCTGTGCTCACTTCTGAAATGCAATGCTATTTGGGGGTCTATATAACCAGGACAATCATCCTCTGAAATTTAAGTTACCTGTGGGTAGAGTAAGATGCCTAAGAGGGGAACCTCACACCTCTCCACCCATGTCCAATTTCCTCATCAGTAGAGAAGTTCAGCAGTGAGGAAATCATATTGGGAGGGATGCATAGTGAAATAGGAACTTGAACTAAATCGGGTGACTATTCTTGACACCTTGCTTAAAATAAGCATTTGAAATAAATTCTTTTATGGGTGATTATTTCTTCATTCTGAAGGATTGGCCCTATTTCACAGTCGCAAATCAATTTACATTCATTTACATATTAACAGGGTCACCTGGTGATAATTCACACTTTGCTTTGGTTTAAAACATTTCTTTTCACTATTCTTATATCCAGCTGACATGTAAAATTTATAGAATTTCGGTACTCACTTGATGTGTTGATGCTAGATATAAAGCAATATCCAAAAAACTGTTCTTGGGGGTTGAGAATAATTTATGGTCCACCACAAACTTTCTTGTTAATGGGCAGCTGCTAAATTTTCTCAAGAAGAACATGAGACCCCTAAGACAAAGTGGAGTTGAGGTGGTATAACAAGCTTCCTTCTCACATCTCATCTTGGCTAATAGCTTCCTTGTCTCTGTTGGGGTCTGATATATAGATAGAAAGACAGATAGACAGACCTAATCATCCTCTACATGGTTATCTACACCATGACCACACCTGACATGCACACGTAGCCTATTTCCTTTAGCATCCAAAGTAAACATAACCTAGGATCCTAGGAACCAAACTGGTTTTGTCTCCTTTGGGTTACCTGAGATTTTAAGGGCCTCCGTCAGCCACCAAGGGAAAGAAGCACAGGGTGACCTGGATCTGCTTCTTGGAGACTCGTCTTTACTACTCAGCTTCCTTCACAAACATATGCAGGCTCTGTCCTACTCTAAGATCAAATCAGTCCTTTGAAAAGGAAAGAGCTCTATTTCTCTGCTTACAGTTTCAGCACAGCGTTGCGCTTCTTAAGTGTGAGGTATAGGTGCATGTGTGTGTGTGTGGAGGTTACTGCCAACACCTCTTGAACCCAAATTCCCATGCTAAGAAGCTAGCCTGCCTAGTCTGTAACTCTCTCCCTGACTCACAACTACCCACTGACCACAGCTGGACTTCCTATCCCTGCATCCTCTCGTGGTAGATATGCTGGATCTTTTACTCGGTCTGGATTTTCTACTGCAACAAGTGTGTCTCACCTTCCCTTTACCTTGTGACTGATCTTCTGGTTTGGAAACTGCTATGGGCTACAACCAGAAAAGTCAGCCTCACATACTTCAGAGCTGAAACCAGAAGTTCCTTTCAACTCAGAGGACCTAAATGAAAACAGCAGAGAGAAAATCCAATTCTAGCTTCTTTCTACCCTAGGGTGTGTAAACATCTCATTTACCATGCCAACCCCCTTAAGAATTAATGGCTAAATCTTAGCTACGGAGCCCTGATACTATTTTCAGGCAGCACGGCTCACACAGCCACTGTTATCCAAAGCTGTAAGACAGAAACAAAAAATTTCTTCTAAGCCCAAATATAAATAGCAGTGGGAAATGTTCTATTGGACTCTGTTAGTTATGGATCTTTTTTCAGAATTACTTTTAACACATAACTTTTAACACATAACTGCAAACTATAGTCACACAGAATTTCAGTGCTATGTTCTAGAAATTAGGGCATGTGAAATTTTCTGATTTTGGCTCATTCAAATCCTAACTCAAATGCAGTACTAGTCCCCAAAGACATCCCTGGGCTGGCTTGGCATCAGGATGGTGCATAGGGTCCAAGCCTCACTTTGAGATTTTGTGCTTGTGTTCCAAAAAGGTAAATCTTAGCAGAATTTGAAGTTCAAGTAGCCTCCCAGGAATTCTGCCTAAAGACAGTTCTACAGATTTATGTTTGAAGATTCGTTCAATACTCTTGGGGCCCCTCAAAGCTGAAGTCAATACCCTGTCACCCTACCTAGTGACGTGGCTTTGCTCTACCACTGTATGGAGAAGGAAAGCTACCAGTCCTCACTACCAACCCCTCCAGAAGGTCTCTGCGGGGGCAGCTGCAGAGTTTTGTACCTATTTTTCTTCTTCTATGCTCTCTACAACGTTGGCACATGATACGAAGTCAAGGAATTTTTGTGACGCTGTGTTCATTGTGTTCCTAGTGAGGAATTTTGCATGGAACCTGGTATTGCCCTCAGATTATAGTTCAAGTACTTCCAAGGGACTTAATATGCAAAGAGTAGAAACAAAATAAGAACCCCAAATCTTATTCTGATTTGTTTTCTGAACAAAAATGCATTCTTCTGTGTTTATGAGGGTTTCCAAACCTCCCTGTGGTTGAGTGCCTTAGAAAACACAGGCCCTTTCCATTAGCCACACACATAACTGGAGTCAGAACCGAGTGGATCAAATTGGATTCAAATTGGCCCCTTTTTCTGCATTTGGATTAGAGGATAATAAAAGGAAAAAAGAAAGCTTGTAGTTGGAGCCATCACTCAAGAGCTTTGTATATCCAGAAGAGCAGAGTAGGTCTAAGGATGGAAATTATAAAACTCTCAGTCCCTGCTTCTCCTTAGCCCCACCTGACTGAAGTCACTGATGACCTCAGTAACACACTGATCCCCAGCCAAAGCTGGAAGAATAGGGATATGCTCGGCAGCTCCAGGCATCACAGTTAGACCAATGCCAACGACCCCACATCCACTTGTCACTGTACCTCTCTCCCCAGCTTCCTCCTTGGCCTTCACCTCCTTTGTTCTAGACTCACATTGCATCCTAACTGGCTGAGACCCTAAACCTGACCCAGGCCTCCAACTTTTGACTTGTTTTTGCTGAGAACACAGTTGGTTATTTGCCCAAGAGTTCCTTCCATGAATGGACTGCACAGCTGTGGTTCCATCTCTCCTATTGCTTCTGAGGTCACAGCCCAGCACTCCTTTTGCTCACAAAGCTTCTCCTGGACTTACTTCCACTCTGACTTCTTTAGATATCAACCCCAAACCCACTTCCTGAGCTCTGCATTCTAAGTTTGGGGTTACCCATCCTGCTCTTTTCATGGAGACCCAGACCTACCCTTCTAATTTGTGATGAATTTCCCCTTCGTCACTCTAACTATTGGCTTTGAAAACTATGACTTTTAAACTGGAGAAGGCAATCTATTAATGAAGTGGGAAATCACTTTGGTGAGATAGTACCAATATTTTAAAAAATCAAATATAAAATTGAAACTTCAATGTATCAACATCATATTGTCTCCCTGGTGTAAGAACATGAAAGAGTAAATAAAACCCAAAATGTCCAATAGATAATAAGAAAGGAAAAGAAATTGCTCAAAGGAAGGAACAACTGGGATGAGGGAAAGAAGAAAAAGAAGTATTAAAGCATTTTATATATTATGGATCAGAGGCATAACTGTACTGTTGGGGTCTGATGGTTTGTTGAGGGGAACAGTTAATGTTTAAAAGTTTTTTTAAAATATTTTGATCAATTTTGCATGTTTGTATCTGATAATCTGAGCAACTTATGTGATGACACCAATTTGCAGTATAATATCTCTTGGTGAATTCCTACAATCCTGCCTAGTGACACTATGTATTGTCTCTAATGTTCTTTTACATTACTATTTTCTTATTCCCTTTAATGATTTGATCAGTCTTTTATTCTTACATCTGGTAATCTGAGCAACTTTGTTGAAGATAACAATATGTAATATAACAACCACTGTTTATCATTTGGTTTGAAACCCTGTATTATTTTTAATGTCCTTGCCTTGTGTTGTCTGTATTTTGCTATTGTTCTTTTTTTTGCACTATTTTCTTTAAAATAAAAAAATTGAAACATCAGAATATATTGCATACAGTAACAGAAAGCAATACTGCATAAAATTTTTGGTGAATTACATTTAAGTATCATGTGT
Source organism: Chinchilla lanigera (assembly GCF_000276665.1). Classification (NCBI taxonomy): domain Eukaryota; kingdom Metazoa; phylum Chordata; class Mammalia; order Rodentia; family Chinchillidae; genus Chinchilla; species Chinchilla lanigera. The sequence continues at coordinate 16,014,464 of NW_004955424.1, forward strand.
GTACTGTATCGAGAGAAAACATATTTTTGCAGATCATGTTGAAAAAGTGTTATAACAAAATATAATTCCCACCTCCACTCTGCCTTTCGCAACAAACTCATACTCAGCGCCTTTCCCCACCACTCACACGCCAGGAAAAGGCTAAAATCATTCTTCCAATACCAATGCTTGGTATAGTTTGTGCGAATTCAACATAAAAGTCCTGTTTTTGCTGAGGACACAGAGTCACTTTGCATACCTCTGAGGGACAGAAAGGAGCCGGCCAGCACCATCCAAGTGAGCACGGCCACAGATGTTGCTTGGGAGGAAGTGACTCAGAACAAGAGCACTGAGGGAGTGGATTTTAAAATACTGTATTACAAAGGAACATGTTCCTTGTTGGAAAAGGGAGGAGATAAGCAAAAGGCAGAAAATCAAAATCACCCATTATTCTGCGACTCAGATATAATCACTGACAACACTGTGATGAGTCTGTCTGCACACTTTTCCTCAAGTATGTATACTTTGCCTACTTATGGTCCCTGCTCCCTTCATTTAATGTTATTATGGTGAATAAATACATTTTCACTTCTTCAGATGATATTCCTCAGCATCATCTGTATTTTCTCCATGTTATAGATACGTTATTATTAGTATAATTTCTTTTTTTTACATTGTGTTGCTTCCATTTGCACTTTTATAACAGCTTCCTGATGAACATTGTTTCCTGTGCTTTTTTTCTCTTTGGCATTTGTACAGAAAGTGACCTAACGTGCTGCAGTCAGTTCAAGGCATGCATCTGCCGCGGGCTACAGAGGAAGGGTGGGGAATTCACTTTTTCCAGCAGTGATGCAGAAAAGAAGAAAGTGAATATTTGAGATTTGAAATGTGATTTTGCTCACGATAAGGTCGTTTTGCAAGATGTTTTCTAGATTTTTTAGTAGTTGAAGAACCAAACTTGGAGGATCAGATCATGCTATGGGGAAGATAGGTACAAGACGATGCATATGTGAGGGAAACGATGAAATTTGTGCCCTCCGATAAGCAAGATGACAAAGCAGTGGGAAGCTCACAGTCCTCCCCTCTCCTCTGGGAGGATTCTGAACAGGAAAGAAAGTTAGTGGCAGATGCCAAAATAGGAGATTCCTGTTTGGATCTGGAAGGCAGTTACCCTCCAAACTGCTCCCACATTAAGGTAAAACTCTCTATGTAGGCAGGGTGGGCAAAGGAAGGACCATTTGATTTCAATACAATTTTAACTTAGATGTATTTAATTGTAAGCCATAGAATTTTTAAAAATACTTACTATTCCTTTTATTTTCATTGTTATCAGTTAGACTCAGCTACATACTATGCAAACCCCAGTGCAAAATGAAAACTCAAAGTCTTTTGTTTAAAAACTATCAAGAATTTCAAAATGGTCATATCAGAGCATTGAGCTGAGGCCCTTCTAAATGAGGGACCTGGGTGAAAGCACAGGTCCAAGCCCACGATGCTAACTCTGGAGAATCGATATTTTTTTGCCTATTTTCTACTGGGCTGCAAATGTTTCCGTAGTCAAGGAGTATGGTAATTTTTTTCTCTAAAGAGCCAGACAGTAAATATTTCAGGATGTGAGGTGGTGGGTCATATGGTCTCCATAGCAACTACTCAAATTTTTTTTTTTTTTTTTTGCAACGCAGAAGTCACCATTGACAGTACAAGAACAAAATGAAGGAAGTTGTGCTCTAATAAAACTTATTTTCAGAAGCAAGCTGTGGGCCATAGACAGTCTCTTTTTTCAGTCTTGTTTTTTCTAATTTGTAAATTCACTATCATGTGTTTTTCATGACAAGCTAATATAAAAATCTCTGTTTTTTCTCCTGGTAGCTGAAGTTTTGGTGTATTTTGCTACTCATTTCCTGCTGTTTATTGCTGAGCATGTGTACTGAAAAAATTGTGCCTTGGGATGTACGCAGAGACATTCTTTGTGATCTAATAAATATTTTATGAGCTTTTTAAAGGAAAGCTTATTTTTTGTGGGATATAGGGTTCAAACTATATTTAGTAAATCCACCTCATTGGTTATTATTCATATCCTCTCTGTCCTTGGGACATGTAAGCATTCAGAAAGCTGTCTTTCAGAGTCTACTGAGATACTAAAATGCTTTTCATATTTGGTAGTTAAAATAAATGTGAGTTATCTTAATGCATTTTCTAAATATTGAAGCATTCTTACCTTTTTAAGATAACTTTTGATTTGTTGCAGGATATTGTTCTTTTACTGTACTGTTAGCTATGTTTTTTAATATATTTAACTTAAGATTAGGAATTTTTAATCAAAATTGGGTAGGAAGTTTTGTGCCTGACTATATTATCTTTGGTAGATATTGGTATCAGATATATATTAGCTTCCTTAAATAAACTGCAACAGTCTCCATCTATTGTACTTTCTATGAAAATTGAGTATTGAAATTTTCTGTTCCTTAAGGATGTCTGAGTACTTTCCATGAAACCAAGTGAGAAAAACCAAAGGACCTTCTCACAAAGACAAATCAATCTCCCTAAAATACCTAAATTCTCCTGGTTAGAGAAAAATCTAAAAGGTCAAGCATCTTACTTTTAGGGGTTGTTTTTTATTTTAAAGAGAAAAAAAAATAACAGAATAACAACAAAGACAAAAACATAACAACACAAAAGCAATAAAAACGATACAGAATTTCAAAACAAGATGATAGGAAATTAACAATGGTTGCTATATTACATATTGCTATCTTCAAAGAAGTTGCTCAGATCACCAGATGTAAGAACGCAAGACTGATCAAACAATTAAAGAGAATAAAAATAATAATAAAAAAAATCATTAGAAACAATACAGAGCTTCACTAAACAAGATGGTAGGAATTCAGCCATGGTTGCTATACTTCATATTATTGTCTTCAAATTAGTCATTCAGGTTATCAGATATAAGAATGCAAAATTGGCCAAAAAAATTTAAGCATTAACTGTTCCTTTCAATAAACCAATACACATCAGCAGTACAATGATCCCAGCTATCCTTGTATATACATATATATATGCATATTTTTCCCTTTCCTCTTTCTTTCTTTTCTTCTTTCCCTCACTCAGGGATTTTTAAAAAGATCACTACAATGGGCTATTATTACTACTTTGGTCCAAAATTTAGGAATTTTTCTCCTACCTACAGCCTAATAGTTGAACTTAGCAGAAAAAGAGGAGTTTGGGATCTAAAATAAACTACATTCTTGTATATCTAAATGTCATATTAGTAATTTTTGTTCTACTGTATAAAATTTACATCTTCTCTTTGAAAAGCCTATTCTCTAAGTTTTATCTTTTGTCACATAAGCCAACTGAGAGCATTATTATGATTTCTTAACTTTTCCAGGGCTACTACTTACTTCTGTTTTGTTTATATCAGGTCTTTTTCTTATATTTTATTAAACATATATTTCCTACTTTGATAATAATATTTTCAAGCAATTTTTTCAGTGAAGACATACACTTGAGACATATTTTGAATTTTTGCATGCCTGAGAAATCCTGGCTAAGACATTTTAAAATTGCATTTTACACATCTGAATTGTTTTGAGTCTTTAATGTACCATAACCCATCTAATGCCAGTCTAAATCTGATTTTCTTTTGGTGGGAGAAAGTTATTATTTTCCTTTTTTTGATGAATGTAGATTTTCTTTTTACTCATATATTTGAAGAATTTATCTATGATGACATTAAAAATTAGTCTGAATATTTGGTATATCATTCAGATCTGAAAGCTTCAAAATTAATTAGGTTGAATATGTGGTAAATCACTTAGATCTAAAGATTTCAGTCTTTCTGCACCTCAGGAAAATGACCTTTTATGGTTTTTTTTGTTGTATTGTTTATAAATGTTTTGTCTTCCTAGAACTTTTGTTGTACATATTAGCTGTCTTATATCTAGACTTTGCAGTACTATACTCTTTTCTCATAATTTTAATCTTTGTACTCTTTCTGCTTTAGCTTTGGGAAAAATTTCTCAAACTGTCTTCAGATGAACCAGATTATTTATTTATTTAATTTTGCAACATTCAGGGAAGCAGTCATTGCTTCCAGTGGATTTGAATATTTAGAAATGGTAGAAGCTTTTTCTCCCAAGGTTCTTCATTTTCAATTTAATCCTTTCTCATGACTGACTGCTTTTGTTCATTCATGCAATTATCAAATCAAAATTTATTGAAAATACATGAGACCTGCATTTGCTTAAAAGTCTTCAGTAGTCATCATCAATTCTTCTTTCATATAACAATTATATTTTAAGCATCATTTTAAAACTCTGATTCACTTTTTGGGTAATTTTCTTGTGAAAATCATTCCTACTGCCTTTTCTAGAAGAATATATATCTATCTGAAAACGCTTGTTTTTTTTTCACTTACAAGTGATATTTTGGCTAGGTATAACATGTTTGCGATGTACCCACAAAATAATTTTACCTATTATAAAAGATGATTTTAATTGATCAAATTTCTCCTCTATTTAATGCTGTAGAGCCTCTGTAGGCAACTGTCTTTTCTTCCCACTTATGAAATTCTTCCTTTGCCTTCAAAATTAAAAATTTTCCACAGGAAATGTCTGATTAGTTTCTTTTAATGAATAATTAATTTTGATTATTGCTTGAACTTACTCAACTTGCATTTTCTGGTTTTGCTTAAATCAAAAAGTTCTAAGTCTTTGAATATTTCTTCGACACTACCTTTCAGCACTGCAAACTACTGGGTATTTTGGTATCTATCTCTGTCACTTCTTACTTAATCATCTTCTCCCTCATCACTTTCATCTTGTACCAGTTTCCTCCTCAAGTGATAAGACTTTCCCAGACTCGCCTTTGTCATTCATTTCATTTTCTGGACTGTCAGCTCTGCTCCTTATGCTCATCAGGTATTTCCCTAGCTGTTCTAATTCCTTAGTTCTCTTTTTATATTTTGTCTCCTGTTTCACACATGTTTTGTTTTACTTAACTTCACTGAAGTCATTGGTTCTGCAGTTGGCCTTATTTTGATACTGCAAATGCTTCCTATGAGTACATTCTTCTTCCACCTTGGTGACTCTGTTTAGTCGCTTATTTTAAGGTGTTGGGATTTTGTAGGTGCTATTTTCATCCTTGAATATGGAAGGTTATAACTAATATCCAAGGTGATGCAAAAGCACAATATAACAAACATATGTTGGTACCTTCTCACACTTACAAACTTCTAGAACTTAATCTAGTGAACACGAGTAGGTCTTTTTGGCTAATAATACTTAAACTTAGGTATTATTCTATTAGTGAAGGTAAGAATGGAATTGACCATAGTCATTTTCACAAATGATCTTCATTCTTGCAAAGTGTGCGTGTGTGTGTGTTGGACTTAGCTGTACTATTCCACCTTACCAGATGGGTGGTTTTTTTTCTTGACCTGGTCTCTCACACTGTGCTGTACCTGCATTCATTTCTGATCCCGATTGCAGCCACACGATCCAAGACAGAGCTCTTCCATTTCCCTGGAGGTCTAGGATCTCTGGGAAGGATTCTGCCGTGCTGAACAGAATCACTGTCACAAAGGCACCTGGTTTTCATAGACTGTCTCTTTTACGGCTTAATTTCCTGAGCACATTCAGGGCAGCTGCCTCTGCATAATGGCTGTGCGCAAGGGCCACAGAGCTCCAACGGGATGGTCTCATCGTGTCCCAATTGTTACTTCGAACTCACTTCCAGATTTAGCGTTGATCCAGAGACTCTTTGAAAATCTGTCTCTACATATTTTTACAACTTGGCAATAAAATTGAAAGTAGAACCTGGCTGACCTCCTTGAAACTCTGTCCATCTGCTTTGCTTCTGGTATAATTTCTTACAAGTATGTTGCATTCCACTGTCATGATCTGCTGGATGTGAGGCAGGGTTTCTCAGATATCTCCTAAGATCTTCTCTTTTTGGAGGATGGGACAGTTCAAGTGATAGAGCTGGAGGGAGTAAGCAAGAAGCTGTCTATGCTTACCTTCTTTTTCTGAAGTAATAAACTTTCAAAATCTTCATTTTAAAAGTCGAAAGCTCCTCAGTTCACTAAGTTTTAGAGTTTGCACTTATGATACCCTAAAGCAGCACTTCCCAAAGTGTCTTTCTCTCTCTTTTTCTTTCTTTTCTTTCTTTTCTCTCTCTCTCTCTTTTGGGTCTTTTTGAGACAGGGTCTCACTATACAGTTCAGGCTGGCCTTGAAATTATTTTGTAGCCCAGGTTGACCTCAAACTTGCAGCAACTCACCTGCCTCAGCCTCCCAAGTGCTGGGATTACAGGCATGTGCCACCACATCCAGCTAAGTGCCTATATTTTTACCAACGGATTTTCTTAGTTCTTATCTTGCTGGACTTATTTATAGTACACTGTTCACTGGCTCAGCAAATGAATCAATTTTAATTCAGTCAATTGGGAGTTCAGTAGGTTCTTGGAATCTACAAAGGTGATTAAATGCAATGCTCACACATATAGGGTACTAATTAAAGAGCAGGCACTCTGCTGAGCACTTGTATGTTCACAGCCATTTAATAATCATACTTAGCACTTACAATGTGGCCAGCTCAGGTCCAACGACAACTCTAAGAGATACCTGCTACAATTTCCCTTTTTGCAAATGAGGAAACTAACTGCATAGAAGAGCTAAGTAACTTATTCAAGGTCACACAACTATTAAGTGGTTGGTTGAGATTTGAACCCAGGTGGTCTAGCCTCCGAGTTCCCACTATTGGTCCAAGCACTATGCTCATAAGGTCTTTCTGGTGTTGAGTGTTGCACTCTTAACCACTGCATAATACTGCCTCCCCATGGAGCGGCCATCAAACGTACAATCATGGCTCATAGAGTTCAGTCTGTGATAGCGCGGACTGCAGGAGAATTTACAAAGGTTGTTGCTAGAATTTGGGGCTGAGGATTTCAAGAAAAGATTAAAATTGGGGCCGTTAAATGGAATAAGGAATGCTGACCTGGTGGGCAGTTTTATGGAAACAGAGGACGCAAGTGCTTCATTTGTTTATCTTCAATCCTCTTTTTATTCCTTTGTATTTTAGGTCAGTTAATAATTTTTTGTTGTTGTTTGGAGACAGGGTCTTGCTATGCAGTTCAGGCTGGCCTTGAGCTCACTTTGTAGCCCAGGCTGGTCTCAAACCCCCAACAATCCTCCCGAGTGCCGGGATGACAGGCGTGTACCACCATAAGTTAATAATCTGGATGACTACATTATTTAAAATCTGAATTTAGCCATTTTGGGAAGTAAATGAAAAATCTATTAATTATACTGGGAAAGCAAGAAAAGACCAGGAAGTCAGGTACAATCCCAGCACTCTGAGAGGGGGAATTCAAGCCCAGCCTGGACAGCTCAGCAACTCAGCACCTCTACACCAAGCTCCTCTCTTCTGAAATCTCGCTTTATTGTTGCAACTCTTCCTCTCCCATTCATTCACAGACAGCTGCTTAAGTTCTGTTCCTCAGTACAAAAAGTATAAATATAAATTCATTCATTCTTTTTCCACATTTATACTCAAAGACTGGGTAATATAAATGTATTTCTAAAACATGCACATCAGTGAGAACTTGTCTCAAAATAAAAAAATTTTAAAAGTTGGGATGTCAAGATGTAACTCAATGCAGTGGCCCTGCCTGTACTGAGTACAGGAAAAAAAAAATAAGTACCAGGATCCGGAATGTCCTGGGCAAATCAGGATGTTTAGTCACCCTGTGAACAATGATTTTTGCTATCTCACATTTATTTATTTATGCCTGGTGCTATCCACTGACATCTTGTCTTGCTTTTTGTCATGTATTATTTATTATTGTGACTGGTAGATATAGTCAGGATTCTTGACTTTGTTCTTACTTGTTATGTGATTTCCTGGTATTCGCACTATTTTTACAGAAGAGGTGATGGTGGGATGATTATGATTCTGTTCATAATCCTTTTGCCAACAAGATACTGGGAAACTCCTATTTCAAGAGATTCACACAGGTATTTATTAATTGTGGCTGCATATCATTGAGGGTCAGATAATGAAGAAAAGAAGAAAAGGTCATGAGATACTAGAGGACAAACACTAAGATTTTTTTCTTCTCTATCCTTTGATAATGAGCCATTCCACTATTTACCATGGGATGAATTGTATGGGGCTGGGAAATTCTGAACAACGAAGAGATTTTTAGTAAAGACACAATATAAAGAGGTGGTTGTTCTTCCGAATCACATGGAGCCCACTACTAAGGATGGGACAGGACCAAGTACTGTAGTAGTAATTATTTTGAAGGGTAAGTGGGCAGCACCTATGTGTAGTGATGGTAAAGGGCATTAAAGCCAAAGGCAAAAAAAGGCACGGGTTAGTTCAGGAAACTGAAAGATGTAGTTTTTTTAATCCTGGGTTTTTTCTGAAATTATAAAGATGTTGGATGTGGTAAAGAATGAAATTTAGAAAATATAGAAATTATTTGTGCAACTACTAAGATGTTTACGCTTCATCCTGAAAGAGCTTCAGAAGTGTTAAAGGATAAAATGTGGGACTTAGGAAAGATGGTGTCCAGATTAGACTTGTTTTCTAAAAAGATCACTCTGATACTAGTGTCAAGAATACAAAGTAAGGGGGGCAGGAGTGAAAAGGCAGCGAAGAGATCAGGTTTTAGAATGTTTCAGTAACGAGGCCAAAATACTATGCAGAGGCCTGAGCTAAGGCAATGATAGGGAGTGGGGTAGACCCAGAACAGATGTGGGAATAGATACCATCAGGCCTTGCAATGTAGGAAAGAGTATTCCCAGATCTTTGGGTTAAGTGCCTGGGTTTATGATGAGCACCGTTCACCAAGATTAGAAATAGAGGAGAACATATTTTAGGGGGAAAATCCTCTAGGTCAGTGACGGTGAATCTTTCAGAGATGACCCACTTATTTATCGTAAAGTGTCAACACTACGATTAAACCTGAATACTGAGGTTTTAGTTGAGAAAAAACAACTCCTACATTAACATCTTCTGTTTTAAAAGAAAAACAAATAACGCAGGTGCTGTAGGTTCACCACCACTGCTCTAGGTGGTCCTTCTTCCCTCTGCTGAAATGCTATCCCTCCTCACCTCAGTGGTACAGCTCTGTATGTTTTTCCCACCACTGCTGCCCCTGCTTCTTCTCCTCTGTTTGATGGAGTTTCTTCTTTCACCCCGCAATTCTTGCTGGCAGTTCCTCTGTGTTGGCCCTTGGCCATCTTCCTCTCTAAACTCCACCTTTTCTTAAAATCCTGAATCATCTTCATTTATCTGCATACTATTTATTATCCATTCCGACATTTTCAACTTCTGCCCTAGGGCAAAAGTCTTCATTTTCAGCTCCAAGGCTTCAATCAAACTACCCACTCAGCATCTCCACCCAACTGTCTACATGTCCAGACTTAGCATGCCTACAACAAGCGCCTCTTTCCTTCGGAAACCAGCTCCTTACTATTGCAACTCTTCCTCTTCCATTCACATACAGTCAATTGCTCAAGTCTTGCTGCTCTTCAGTACAAAAATATTAACATAAATTCATTTATGTTTTTCTGCTTTCCCATGACAAGGCTCGGTGATATACAGTTTTAACACACATAAGCTTGCCAGTTTCATTTTTAGAAAACTTTCATCCTGAAACCTGTTGCTGGTGGGATAAAATTAAAACTCTCTCAGTGTCCTTCCCTGTCACGCTCACATCACAAAGAGTATGTATCTCGTGCCTGTCTTTTATGTTGTCTATTTCTCTCTTTTGTCATCTGACCCAATCCTGCTCAACTTCCAAGTTCCAGGTGCAAAGACACCTCCCCTATGAAGCCTCGTTAAGTTCTTCTCAGAGCAATCCAAATTATTTCACCACCTGTTTCCCCATGGCTTTATCTCTTCCACTTAACTGTGAATGCCTTAAAAATGAGGATATGTCTCAAGCATTCTGTAATTCCAGAAGCCTAACACAGTTCAATGAGCAGTGGATTGAAGCTGTTTGTGATCCTAACTCTAGCCAGATAGTCCTGCTTGGAATTGAGGGAGGTACCATTTGTTACAGGACTACATCACTTCTGTAGGGTAATCGCCACTGCCACTACCTCCATCACCACCACCACGACCACCACTACATCAGCGTCACTACCATTACCATCACTGCCATCATGGTTACTACAGTTGTCATTGTTATCACTTTCACCAATACTGCCATCACTGTTGTCACTACTATTATCAGGACCACTACGTTCATACAAATTAAAATGTAAAACCTGAAGCTTCTCCTTCTTCTTCCTCCACTGTCAGCCCTGTCAGCATCACCACCATCATCACCATGATCACTGTCACCATCACTGCCATCACCATTATCCCTATCACCATCACCACCACCTAGTACCATTTGGTACTTATGTGACAAATATGCAGCTAGGGGTTTTATTCTTAACAATACTTCTGTGATGTGAGCATACAATTTAATATCTACTTATTAACAAGAAGAACTAAGGTTAAGAGAGGTTAAATACTTTGCTGAAGGTTATAATGCTCGGTGAAAGATGGAGCTGATGTTTGAAACTGAGAAGGTTGAAGGTCAAGGTCAGCTCTCTTAACTCCTATGTTTGAGGCTTGGTTCATCCCTGTGAGGTACAAGAGCATAGTCCTGAACTAGAGTCTTGACAGAAAAGGTGCAGAAATCTGTCCATGTGCGAGAACACCATTGGTTATATATATATGCACACGTGGTAGGATCTGGCACCGAAAGGCAAAGCACGGCTTATCTGTGAGCCTGCCGCTCCTCCTCTGTATCATGTGGGGTTTCTCATACCATCATCTAAAAGGAGAACTCTCCTTGGAGTCCAGTTCTAAAATGCATGCTACTCTAGCTACATCTTTACCAGAAAGGAAAAAGGCCATTATTATAGGGGAACTCTTTTTGTCTTCCTGTTCAGTCCCACAATTCATTGTGGGAAGGAGGAACCCACATTTCAAACACCTGGAAAACTTTCTGCAAAATACACAAGCCTGTCTTAGCCCCCAGAAGTTGGGATCAGGCCCTTGGCTGAGAGCTGCTAGATTAGCACACTCACTTCCAAGGTCTACACTTTCCACTGGTTCTCTTATCATAGAAACCTCCCCACTTCTGCCTCCAGAGGACTGATCTCAGATGTGGTGCTAGCGTCCTAGGAATCAACATCTTTAGCATGCTTTGCTCTACCTTACCATCTCTTACTCAGGGGTTCTCAACCAGGGTGATACCATCTCTGAAAAAGGCACTTAAAGATAAAATAGGGGAAAATAAGTAAAATTTACTTATTGGTTATGACAGGAAGGCTAACGGTACTGAGAAAGCAAGGATTAATAATCTAAGTATTCAATGAAAACCTCTCTCATGAAGTATGCCAACAGCACTCCCTTTGAGAAGCACAGGTTGGAGCCCAGACACTCTTGATTCACACTCTGAAACAACCTCTGTAGCCTACGAGCATCCTCTTAGCTCAGCTGCTCTAACATTCCAGGAGCTGCACTCTATCTCAAGGTGTCAAATTCCCTCCTCTTCTACCAGCTATAGAAAAAGAGATTCTTATCATTTAAATACATTTATGTAATATTCAGGTGGCAGAGAAGCATGACTAATCTCCCCTTTCAATCTTCCATTTAATCTACTGTATCTCCCACCCATGACACTAAATGTTTTATCTAAAGTATGCAGGGAGTAGGGGAGGGAGGAAAAGAGCAGGAGGCATTATTGCTTCCTGGGCAGATCTGAAATATCATGTTGGACAGTAACTTTGAACTTTCTCCAGAAATCTTGCTTAATGACTACTCCTTTCTTGCTTACTTATGCTAGAGCTACGTATAATTATGTTTACAGTGGAGGTATTTAATGCCTCAACCATATTCAGCTTTCCTTTTCCTCTGGACACATTTCTTTCGTCCCTTACCATAGTGTGAGGCGTGTGACTAGTTCTGGCTAACAGGCTGTGAGTGGATGGATGCACGTCAGCTCTGGCTGGAGCATTCATTGCCAGTGCAGGACATCCTCCGGCACTCTGTTCTTCACGGCTGTGATGGTGAAGTAGGAGCCAAGCAGCAGCCTCCTCCCAGAACCACGAGGGCAGCTCCTGCTGTCCCTCATCAAACACACAGTATAGGCAAAGAATAAACCTTTGCTCTTGCGTGTCACTGAAATTTTGGGGCTTGTTACTACAGCATAGCTGAACCTATACCGATTAAGTCGATGTTCTTTCACCCATTCAAATTCTCTTCATCTTTGTGCATAGATTTTGAGTCAGACAAGCTTGGGTTGGAGGCAAAGGCTTTCCATTTGGAGTGTCTTGGCTCACTTTCCTAAACCTCAGTTTCCTTCTGTGTGAAATGGTGACTGGGACTGTACAGACCGGAAGGGAACTGCAAAAACTTAATGCTACCATATAGGCAAAACGTTTACCATAGCATTTTGTAAGAAGCCACGGCTCAGTAACTGTTACTTTTTTGGCTTCCTATTGATCCAAACTTGACTTTGTCTACCTCTGCTCAAATCTTCCTTGGGCCTTTAAGTTGGGCTGCTTGGAGTCCTTCTAATGTCTTTCTGTTTAAAAGGTCAGTAGTTTGGAACCGTTTGCTGCATTTTTTGCACCTCCCAGGGCAGGACATTGCTTGCTGTGTGAACCACACCTTTATTACTGTACACACTTATGGTCACGATTGAGGATCTCCTCGTGCTAAATGAATGAAAAGAACCAGTTGAGTCAATAGAAGAAATCGAATTACTTTTTCAATATGAATGTGACACGTCTGAAAAAGTCAAATACTATGCAAACACCCACTTTGCCTTTCATCACAGAGGCACCATCCAGTGTCTTTGTCCCATACCAAAAACAGACACACGAACTAGCATACAGCAAATCTCATTTGCATTTACATGGCAGCCAATTCTGTCTAAGAGGTGCCAGAGTTTGTTCCTAGATCACTAGGGGTCCTTAGCATTTGGAGATAATTATGGGTTATCTTAGGACAGTTTCCTCCTTCCAGCACTCCTGGATTCTATTCTTAGCTTGACACTGAGTGTTACCAGATCTCCACAGCTAAGGAAAGTAGAGATAACTACTTGGATGACCCAGACAGAAAAACAAAACAAAACAAAACACTTTCATGTACATACTTTTATTTTTGACCCATATGCTGAACCTTGCAGATTATAAGCATTTCTACCAACCACTGCTGGGTCTGATAGGCCCTCTCCAACCTGGAACCAATCACATGCCAGCTGGGCATGGTGACACACGCCTGTAATCCTAATACTTGAGAGAGAGGCTGAGGCAGGAGGATCATCACGAGTTGGAGGCCAGCCTGGGCTACAAAGTGAGTTCAAGGCCAGCCTGAACTACATAGCAAAACCCTGTCTCAAAAAAGACAAAAAATAAAATAATAAAATAAAATAAAACAAATCACAGAATCTATCTCAGTTAAAATAAAAAAAGCATTCTGGTCCCTGAGAAAATTTTTTTCTGATGTCTCTTAAAATTATTATCGTAGCATTTCTGAGGTGCTTTCTAATGGACTCTTTGTTTTCTTCATTCAGAGCCAATTTTACATTATCATTATTCTAAGCCAGTGATGGCAGACTTATGGCATGCGTGCTGCAGCTGGCTGTTTGCTCTCACTGAAAGCGCTAAAAGGTTTGACATCACTGCTAATCTGTCTTCCAAGTATTTTTGATAACAAGCAATGTCTCTGTGTTTTAACATATGTACAAACTCAAATTTTCCTTTTCCAGCAAATTCAATCTGAACAAATTACTAATGTATTGATTGAGCCTTTAAGTGCACCACAATCAGATGTCCTGAACACACCCCAGGATCTGATTCATCAGTCAGTCCCCCAGATGTCTGCAGCATCTCAGCGGGCCACAGGGGTTGGAGTTCCTGAAACTTTCAATTGACACCAGCTGACTTAACAGTGAAGCCGTAGTTCCTCAGTTGAGCAACCTAAGTTGCCAACTGCACCCTGATTTACTGAAACTCTGGTGCAGAGAGTTTTAATCCCTGGACCCGACCTAGATCCTCTAGTTGTACTGCCACCTGCGTCTCACTACAGCCCAACTGCACATGGGAGAGATGAGCGGGAAGAACTGGGCTGGGAGGCAGGAGAGATGTTGTCCTGGCCCCTATCGTGACCTAGTCCTAGTCTTTGGGATGAACAAAGGTTTTCTCATCCATAAACTAGGGACAGTCCTGCTTGCCCTCCTTACTACACAAAGTTAACTCTGGGATTCATATGAATGAGCATGAGTATTAGTGAGACTCCCATAGATCCTGATTCTAAAGATTTCTAAGTTAATAGTTGGGAAACCAAGAAAGTATACCCCCCCCCAGAAAGATAATACTATATCTGATAATGAGGTTCTTAGTCTAATGCTATGAAAATCAGCTTCATGACTATGTGTGTGGAATATTGTACACAGTAATGGTCCTGCAGGACAGCACTACCATGGCGTCATCCATGGTGGGTGCTGCAGTTGGAAGTTTGGGTGAGTGACAGGATGAGGTCTCTTTACATGGGGAAAAGGAGAGAAAATTGTGCAAAAGGAAGCTGTAAAGGGGAGTCAAGGGGTTCTCATGGGCCAGAGTATATGAGGTGCAGAGGGCCCTGTTGCATACAGTGATTTATTGGGTACAGGAAAGACATAGCAGGCTTTAGCTTTGAAAAGTCCTATATAAGGTTATTCAACACCTAGTCTTACTCTCCAACCTACTACCTCCACCATGCTCCTTCTGTCTTCCCCACGTTCTATTTTTGAAGTCTTTAGGGCACATATCCCAAAGCCAGCCCTTCCTTGAGACTCAAAATGGAAAATCCACTTTCTCCATTTAAGTGACTAATAGCTCTCTACAAAACAGACCAATATGTGATATATAAATATATGCTATAATAAAATAAGGGCCCTGGGAGAGAGGAAACCTTGGCCGAATGGGGAACATTAATCTTTGAAGTCCCCTGGAAGACTTAAAAGAGGTGAACTGCTCCTTTACTGCTTTTCTCTGGACAGAGACCTTCCAAATTTGTCTTTTCAAAACCCTGATTGAATTCCCAGCATTCTACTTTCCTGACTATAACCAGAAAAGCATGTTTAAATGAACATGAAATTCCATCAGTAGAAAGCCTTGTGCAGCCCAGTCGCCAAAGCTGCTAATAATGCCCTATTGTGTTACTGTGGTGTTCTAGGTTATCATTATGCTGTCTTTGCTCCTGGTTGAGAAAACACGACATTCCATTAAATGTATAATCTGGGTTCGCTCCAGGCCAGAGATGCATCTGCTTGAAGCTGAAATGAGCTGAGATTTCATGCCACAGAAAAGAGAATCATCCTCAGGGGGAAGGGGAGTTGCAGGGGTGGGAGAAGGACCGTGGTGGATTTAGTTCCCTGTGATCCACTGGTTTCAGCCTGTAGACAGTGTCTCACCAGCCAAAAGATCTCAGAAGCCCAAGGAAAAAACGAGTCAGCATTCTTTCCCTTCCCACTGTGCTGTGGTTGGGTGCTGGACAGCAACGTCCTAGAAGCTTCTTTCTAGGACAGAAGAACATGTCTTCAGGGACAGTCCAGGGGCCGGTTTGCCAAGGCGATCTGTTAGCCCATCCCCCACCTCTGGACTCAACAATCACATAAATCCGCCTGGCTCAAGGTGACAGGCTGGAAGGCACACACAATCATACTAAGTTCTAGCACGTTGTTTATTTTTAGCACAAAACTATCCCTGTCTTCAGGCAATAAGACAACCAAAGAAAGTCAGAGGTGTCTGCCTGCATGTAAAGTTACAAGCCTGTAAACTTCTCCCACTATCCCCCGCCCCCAAGCATTTTTGGATCCTTAATGTTTTTTACAGGAAGCAATAGTACATTTAAAAGTTCATTCCAGGATTAAATATAAAAGAAGCAACTTCCTTTATAATAGTGAGGGGTGGGAAACTCAGCACACTGGTTAGAGATCCTCTCCACTCCCGAGTTTTTAAAAACTCAGAATAACTTATTTTATTGAATATAAAATTAATGTTTTTATGAAAGATTTTGAAATTTCAGAAAAGTATAAAAAAGAGAAATTAAAACTCCTGTTTTCTAGAGAAAAATACCTTTATCATATCAGATAAATATGGATATACACAGGTAGTATTTAACTTTTTTAGAAAGGTAGGTTCATAATGCACATGGTGTTGGTTATTATAATTTCATCTGAGAGTATGTTTTAAGAACTCTGCTTTTCTTAAAATATCTAACCAGCATGCATAGTACACGATGTATAGTCAATACTCTGCATATATCATGCCTTACTTAAATCTTCTGTTGTTTAACATTTCAGTAATTGTAACTTTTTTTACCATAAGCAGCACTACCATGAAAATACACTTAGGTACTTCTTGTGCCCATTTGGATTTTCTTCTTTAGAATGTGAAACCGAAGGATGAAAAATAGAGTCGTGGTTTTTTAAAAACCATTTGACACATGTTGCCAAATTATCTTCTTGTCTAAGTTATTTC
Source organism: Chinchilla lanigera (assembly GCF_000276665.1). NCBI lineage: Eukaryota > Metazoa > Chordata > Mammalia > Rodentia > Chinchillidae > Chinchilla > Chinchilla lanigera. Next base: position 16,030,980 of record NW_004955424.1, read on the forward strand.
CCATGGTATGCACATGTGGCTATTTAAATTTAAATTAAGAAAAATTTTAAAACTCACTTCTTCAGTTGCACTAGCCACATTCCAAGTGCTTGATAGTTACTTCTGTCTAGCAGCTACTATACTGAACAACACAGATATAGAACAGTTCCACCATCCTAGAAAATTCTACTGGACAGCACAAGTCTAGAAATAATGCACCATTTATAGTTTCCCTATTAACATGTTACAGTGCCCACATTTTGGTCAATCCTCAATACCCTAATTCTTTAAAAGCCTTTGCCAACCTAAAAAAACTATATCTTGACTATATCTTGTTTGATTTTTTTTCATTTCTTTGATTACTAGTGAAGTTGAACTTTTTTGTTCATTTATGGACTTTACATTGTTTCCTTTGTGAATATGCAGGTAGGCTTTTTTTGTTTGTTTTTTTTTTTGAGACAGGGTCTTGCTATGCAGTTCAGGCTGGCCTTGAGTTCACTTTGGAGCCCAGGCTGGCCTCGAACCTGCAATGATCCTCTTGCCTCAGCCTCCTGAGTGCTGGGATTACAGGTGTGTGCCACCATGTTTGGCCAGATAGGCTATGTTTTAAATCACTATGTACATATTAAAAATTCATTAATATGAAGAGGCAGTGCTGGAGATCGAACCCAGGGCCTCATGCATGCTAGGCAAGCACTCTACCGCTGAGCCACCCCCCCCACAGCCTCCTCCTTTTTACATATTAAGATTGGTCTTCAGAGAGTGATTTACTATATTTTATTTGAGGTTTTTTCACTTACAGAACATAAAATTTTAGTTTATGCAAATCTCTATAATTTCCTTTATAGTTCCTGCATTGTTGTCATGCTTTAAAAGCTCTAAAGCTAAGACTACTTTACTAGTCATCTAAATTCTCTTCTAAGATTAAAGTAGTGCTCATCTAAACTATCTTCCAGTTCTTTCATAGTTTCACTTAAAATTCTAAAGTTCCAATCCTTCTGGGATTTATTTTGGTTTGTGATGTAAAGTACAAATCAAACCTTTTTCTTTCCCCATTTTATAAACCATGTGTCCAAAAACCACTTTTGAAAACAATGAGTTCATTCCATACTGATTTGAAATTCCACTGGATGCTGACTTGTTCTTGGATCTATATCTAGATTTTTCTACTCTATCCACCTAATCCTTGGGCTTTACCATCCAATTTTCATTAGTTTGCCTTCTAACACATTTTAATATTGGAGAGAAAATGTTTCTTCATTATTCTTTTCCAAAAATATTGTAGTTCTCTTTTACTCCCCCCCTACCAAGAAAAGCTTAGAGTCATTAAATTCTTCCCACCACCCAGATAAATTTCAGAACTTGGACTGAACTGAAAATTTTAATTCAGTTCACAAATTAATTTGGGAGGAATGGATTATCCTTGCAGTATGGATTCATCCCACTCAGGGAACGGATGATTCTGTCCATTTAAAGTCCCTCCTAGGTCTCTCTGAGCCAGTATTTGAAAGAGCACAAATGATGGACATCTGAGTGTTTTCAGACACTGCCTCCGAGTGTGTGGCTAGTACTCTCAGCCACTAGAAGTAACAAAAGAAATTCCATTTCTTAGCATTGGATTGCATTTTCAGTATCCACCTTCTCATAAATCTGCAAGGAAGAGATCCCACTTTTCATCCAAAGAATCTGGATTCAAAACAGTCTTTACGGAAAAACCAAACTCCAGGGGCAACTGCAAAGCACATCTGGTGTCTAGCTGGCCAGCTTATTTTGCAGGACTCTGTTTCCAACTCCCCAAAACTTTCCACTCTGTGAAATTCATCTCCTTACCACTGTAAGTGCAAGCGCCTCTCCTGGCACTGCGTGCTAACAGTTTTAAAGAGCAGGGATCTTCTCAGAGGGGCTTTTTATTGTTAAAGCTGGTTTTCAGCAGATAGCATGAAGCTTCTGGGTGCCTGCGGCTTGGCAAACCTTTGGGGATCTGGGAAGTGTTTAATTGGTCAGACTTCAGCTCTTCCTCCAACAAAGTCCTGGAGCCTAACTGCTATCCATTTTAGCAAGGAAACCAGCTCTCCTGCATCTCCCGGGTAGCCCATTAGTCAAAAGCTTGAATTTGCCTACTTCTGGTTTCTAAACCCAAAGAAAGGGAGAATTTATTCTCTGGGATTACTGTATCTGGCAAAGTCTGGAGGAGACGTTTTTGGTTGTCATTAATAGCTTGTAAAGGGGAGAGTGTGCCTGGCATCTAGTGGGAAGAGACCAGGGATGCTGCTAAACATTCCCACCTCCCAGGACAGCCCCACAGCAAAGAATCACCAAGCTTAAATCTCAGCAGCGCCGAGGCTAGAAACCCTGCCTGGCGTTTTCCCTCACCGCTTAGAAAGAAGATGCATTACATCAGGAACAAAAGGAATGCATTTTGTTTTTTTAAAAGAGACGATTGGCTTTGAAATGCCCGCGCTTACTTCCAACTACACTAAGAAGTGCTGCAAGGTCTGCCTCTGCTAAGCAAACCTTTATCACCACACTGGGAAGGAGTCACAGAAACAAGACTTAAGCCAATAGCATCCTCGAGTTAAGTCCCTCGTTTGCTCCGAGGTCACACTGAGTTAGACAGAAGAGGCGACAAACAAGCAGCGTGGCCTCCGGGGAGGGCTGGGTCAGCGCCGGAGAGGATGGGAGGAGCGCTCCCCAACAAAGGCGCGACGCTGGGCGCCGCCACCTCCCGCGGCCCCTCCAGGTCCCTCCCGAGGCGTGCCTGTCCCAGCGCGACCCTGCTGACCAGCCCTGCCCGGGGAAAGCGGCATCGCCAGCGGCAGCGACTCCCGGCACTTACTTGTCCAAAATGAAGTACAGGTCAAATCCCCCGTAGCAGGCTGGACCCCCATCCTCCCTGCGTCCCCCTTGCCCGGCGCAGATGAGCACAAGCGTTGCCAAAGACAGCCACTTGAAGCCCGCGCCGAGGGCTCTCCGCTCCGCGGTGGCCATGGCCTGCAGCGCAGGGACAGCCCGGGCCTCCGCTCCCCACGCTCCGCGCCTCGCCGCGACCCTCAGGAGCGCGCCATCCGCGGGGCGCTGCGGCCGGCCCGACTCCCCCTCGCTCCCTCGAAACTCCCCGGAAGCAATTGTCTGGAGCGGTTCAAGGTTTTCCCGCTGGTTTCCGCTTCGGTTCTGTTTCTAGGTCTCGGGTTTCAGGAATCCCAGCACTGTACTCCTCCTCGTGGAAGGGGCTTCTTTGGGTTCGGGCCGCCGGCACGCTCCCCGGGCTGCGCCGAGGTTTTGCAATCGAAGCAGTTCCGTCCTGACGGTTCTTTGTCCCAGATTTGAAGTATTATGGGGTGGGTTTTCAAATTGTTCTGGGTTGGGGCAGTGCTTTGCCTTTTCTCCCTCCCCTCTTCCCCCTTTCCTATTTTTTGGGGGAAGAAAGTCCAAAGAGTGCCACCTTGTGGTAAAAGATGGCGAAAGCTCGCTTGGGGTGCCCGGGAGGGTGGCTGGGCCTTTCAAACTGAGTGCGAAGTGGGGGACTCCTACACTGAGGGCATAAAGTTCTTTTTCCTTAACATTTGCAGGTAAGCTGCACATTTTTAAAAAATTCTTTCCCCTTTAATCACGTACCTCCTCTTTTTGCCTCACCGCGCCTCCATCTTTTCTATCCTTTGTGTACTTCCGCTCCCTTTTCTGTATCTGTGGATGTGGTCACTGTAAACATTTAGTGAAAACTCATTTCCTCCGAGCACTGTGATTCTGACTCGAGGCCGGGACCTCTGCAAACACAAGCCACTGGGCAAGTTAAGTAGGGAGAAACAAGGCCATTGCGATCTGAATCACCCAAGTGGCCTTATGTAGTCTTGGCACAGATGGCAATGAGCGTGGCTGGGTCCTGTTGAAAAGAACCCTGAAAAGGACACGCACAATACCACAGAGGATGGCACTCCGGTTGCTTCCAGCTCGGAAGAGCTGAGCCCTCCAACTTGTCTGTCTCCACATTTTAGGGATTCTGTGACAACAGTTCTTCCTTTCAGCCTGTGAACTTTGACTTTTTCTCTGCATGTTTGGTGCAGGGTAGGGGAAGTAGAACAGCTTTCGTCTAAGCTTTTGAGCCTGGCAGGGATGTCCTGTGCTAGGGTTTCTGGAAGGTCTTCTTCCGAGTGGCCTCTGAGACCCCAAATCCTGCTTCTATGTCTTCCACTCTGGGAGTCCTCCTACAGACACGCACATGGCAGCTTTCAGGATTCTTCCTCCAGACAGACTCACAACCTCCCCTTCACAGGTGAGCCCCTCTGACCTTTATCCCACAGCAGCTTTCCTCTAAACCTATAAGACCCTTATAAGCCTCTAAGCCTCTCTACCCTCTCAGACCCTTACACCCATAGTAGTTTTCCACAGTGAGTAAGCCATACAATCCTAGTGTCCTGGAATGTTCCTTTAATGTTACTTCAATCCATTGCACTATCCTGCCTCTAAAATGATCCTCTGTGCCGCTCCCCTGCAGTATATACAAGCCCACTCACACTGAGGGAGGGACGTATAGTAGAGTATTCGATGAAATATTGCAGAACTGAGGGTGTGTGACCTCTGAGCTTTGGTCATAGAGACACTGATTTCCCCTCTTGCTCTCTTGGATCACTCATTCCAGAAGAGCTGACTGCCTTATCATAAAACACTCAAGCAGCCCTACGGAGGAGTCCATGTGGCAGGAGACTGAGATTCCCTGCAGACAGCCAGCATCAATTGCCAGCCGGGGGAGTGGCCAGCCTTGGAAGCAGATCCCCAAGCCCTGGCAAGCCTTCAGGTGACTGCAGCCCTGCCTCGCATCTCAACTGCAACCTCATGAGACTCCAAGTCAGGACCACTCTGTTAACTCTTCCCCTATTCCCAACTCACTGAAATGGTGAAATAATATTTATTTGTACTTTCAGCCTCTAATTTTGGGGGCAATTGATTATGCCATAATAGATAACTAATAAATGTTTATTATCATGTAAACCCTTGGGAATTTCTTTAGGAAAAAATTGTCTGACTATCCCCCTCATTTTCTTGACTGCAGGTCTTCTTTTTAGGTAATACTTATTGGAACCCACACTTTGGGAATGTGGCTTTCAAGAAAAAATAATTAAGGGGAGGTTTGAATACTACAACTTGTCCAAATCTTCCTGTTCAAATGCTACCAGCTTCTTGAGGAAATGCTCATTGTTCTGATAGGACTTGGAGTGTCTTGATTGCTAACCCCTGCTGAGGAGCACAATGTTCTGGAAGAGATTTATTAGCCTTTTAAAGCTCCAAAGAGATACATGGGATTTGGAAGGGACTCCTCTGCCTCTTAAACTCAAGTCAATGGAAAAACAAGGTACATGGTGTGTCCAGAATATGAATTGACATTTCTGGAATTGAAGATGTTCAGGAGAAAATTAACAGCGCATATTGAAGCTAAGACAGGGAAGAGTTTCTTTCTTTCTTTCTTTCTTTCTTTCTTTCTTTCTTTCTTTCTTTCTTTCTTTCTTTCTTTCTTTTTTTGTACTAGGAATCAAATTCAGGACCTTGCACTTGCTAGGCAGGTGCTGTGCCACTGAGCTACATCCCCGGCCCAGGGAAGAATTCCTTAGAGGAGGAAGTAGCCAACAGTGCCACACACTGAGGAAGTCAGGAGGACAAGCCACCAGGAAATCGCACTGACTTGTTACAAGTTTCTCTGTGCCACCTAGAAGAATTCCAGTGCAGGAATGTGAGGGGCGTCAGACAACATCAGCAAGAGGGTAACTTGTTAATGTTTGAATGATCTATTTCACGCAAGAAACATCCTTAAATATTTAAGGATGTCAAGAACTTCAATTTCCTTGTCTTCCAAAAAGCTGGTCATCCCAAAGCTTTAGCTCTGTGCTCAAATCCCTGTGCCTGAATGTGCTAGGTTCCCTTCTTTGAAGCAATAGTTACTAAATAGGACCCATCTATCAACCTCTTAGTGAGTCACTCTGCCTTGCCCCCCCACTTCTGACACTGTGACCCAGCCCTTTCCATCAAGCTGTCAAACATAAAGCTGTGTTCTGGTGACAGTGCTGTGTAACCTTCCAAGAACCTCACTGGGACAGCTAAATTTTATGATGCTTGACAAGGATCCAGATTACACAGACTATCCAAGAAAAATTGGGATTTTTTTTCCCTTAGAAATATTTGCTACAATATGGACAGATAAGATAATGCCCATTAAATTTGTGTCAGTCAAGTTTGCAGATTCTTGGAGGTTTCACTGGTTCCCCGGACCAACATCTGTAAATTTATTGTCTGGGATAACAAAGTTGCTAAAGAATCTGAAACAGCTGAGGAAGGACTTTAGATGACAGGAAAGCAAAGGCAATGGTGATAAAGTTAAACCTAGAGGTAGAACCATGATCTGAGTAAGATGCCCCGATAGCGTCTCATAAACTGACCCTCTACAGCTTCAGCACAGAAACAGTCAAAGCTTTCTTGTCTCTGTTGTCTCATTAAAAACCCAACAGAAGCTCAGCCAAATTTGGTTTAAAAATAAATTCAGTATATTCAATATATTCCTTGATTCAGTTAAAAGCAATCCAATACCCCAGCTCAAAACCCTGTTAACAACCACCCCAAATGCAGAGATAAAAACTCATTCAACACTAGTTTCTATAGGCTGTCTGAAAGTTGATTTGTTGTTAATTATTTTATCAATCTTCCATGCCTATGTCTGGTGATATGAGCAACTACTTTGAAGATAACAATATGTAATATAACACTATTATTAATTTTCTATCACCTTGTTTTGAAATTCTATATCATTTTTATTGTTTTTTGTGGTTTTGTTTTTGACTTAGTGTTTTTGTTTCTGTTTTCTCTTTAAAAACAAAAACCTCATTCAGCATAGGCCCCAACCACATTCTGACTAATCCAGAGCCCTGCGTTAAATGAGCCCATTGCATCTATCAGTCAGTGTCAGCCCAGAGGGAGATCCTGTTTACTTTGGTGTACAACCCAGCAGAGCTAAGAACACACACCATCCCAACTCATCCCAACTTTACCTTCTAGGCAGGAGACTGGAATTTCTATTGGGAATTTATGAACCTAACAGGAAAATCCTAAAGATACTAACATCAAGAGCTGAAAAATAGACCTATCCTGAGACTATTATTAAAATCTGGAACACATGGGAAAGAGAGATTTTATAAGATTCTAGAGGGAAAAATCAGGTCACATGGATATAACATATGTAAATCAGTAGAGTTTGAATATAGCAGATTACCCTTCGTATGTGGGTGGGTCTCGTTTAGTCAGTTTAAGGCCTTAAGAGAAGACACTGGGGTCTCTCAAATAAGTAGAATTTCTTCCTGGCTCCAAGCTGCCTTGGCATTCAGGACTGTGATGTCAATTCTTCCCTGGGTGTTCAGCTTGCTGATTTGGACTGGTCGGGTTCCAGAACTGTAGGAGGCAATTCTTTAAGTCCTCTCTGTTGGCCTTTCTAGATGTCTGTCTGTCTGTTGTCTCTCTGTCTCTTCATCTCTGTCTCTGTCTTTGTCTCTGTTTGCCCTCTCTCTCTCTCTCTCTCTCTCTCTCTCTCTCTCTCTCTCTCTCTCTCTCTCTCTGTCTCTCTCTCTCTGTCTCTGTCTCTCTCAGCATTTACAAGCCTCTGACACACATATAGTTTCTGTTTCTTGGGAGAACACTGAAAGAGGAATTTGAGGATGACAGGAAAGAACTGACCCAGGATGACGATTACATAGACTGCCTGGAGCACAACTAGTCTAGATAGGAAGGATGGCGCTTTCTAAAAAGATGCTGTGAAGAAGGAAATGAATAGCTACCTTGATGTGATTAACTTTGAAAAGCTATCTTCACTTCAACAACAGAAAATCAATGGATACAGTCTGATACCAATGAATCCAAAATTTACTATTGGTGTATTCAGATCATTTAGAAATAAAATATGCTAATGTGTGGCTGGAGAAATATTAGCTAAAATAGGTTTTTAAAAAAGGTAGAGTAAATGACCAGGAGGAAATGAGAGCTTTTTGTTATAAGATTAGATCATTTGAATTTTAAACTATGTGCATTTATTATTTGGAGTAAAAATTTACAAATTCTTTTTAAGTGAGAGGCTTCAGATTTTTCTAACATTTCTACTAAGGAATCCTGCCAAGCTTGTTCCAGCCTATTGAGCAATTAGCACAATGAAATGCCAGCTCATCTTTAAAAGTGACAGTCATGTGAAATAGATAGCAATACTTGGAGCAATTTATAAAATAAAGCTGAAAGAATGGAAACATTTTGAAAAATGAATACAGCAGAGTGCTTCATAAGCATTGCAGGCAATACTAAAATCATGTATAGGATACATAGCTTTTAGTGTGTATGTATTACAAAATAGATGCACAAAGCAAGCAAACAAGGAAGACTCGCTTGAATAAAAGAATAATGTCATTTAGTTTCCTAGGGGCTGGCTCCTGTGGGCCTCCGGTGTTCTGGGCAGGAGGAGTCTCAGGTTGCTGAGCTGCAGCCAGATCCATCAAGGTCTTTTCAGCACTCTCGGGCACTCTGTTTAGCCCTATGTCTGTCCTTAGGCTGTGTTTTCTGAACTTATGAAATCAAAGAGGTGAGTACACGTTCTCAGATACCTCTTAAATATAGCATCAGGTGCACTTGAAGGCAAAGGCAGGCATTATCTATTAGTGGAATATCTGAATCAATGTAGTCTCTCTGAGTTTTGAGTCATTGTGAGTATTCCTGAAGGAGGAGAGTCTGGAAATGTACATTCAGGTGAAACAGAGAACAACCATTCCCTTTTGGCCCCTAGCAGAGCCTAAATCTCCTTGTGTCCTGCTCTGAGTTGCTGTCAAGCTAATTCTACTTCTCACATCATGGATACTTTGAAGTTCTTGGGGGGAAATGTGTTGGAGTTGAACTGATGCTATAATCCTGTTGAAAGGGCTTTCACAATCCTGGAAAAGACCAATACCAAGAAGAAACTCTGTTGAATATGAGGTTGAGAGGGAAGATTCTAGAGCAGCAGATTCTCTGTCCTTTGTGGTCATATATAGCTTCAGTGGCCAGTGGAAATAGCAGCACTGGCCAGCTTTCTTGTTACCTACTGCTACAAAATAAGCCACTCCCAAACATAATGATTTAACAGCAATTTATGTTATTTACCATGGTTCTATGGATGCATTTGGTGTCTTCATTGTGGTTCCAACAAAATATCAACTGGGCTATAGTCATCTAAAGGATCAACCGACTGCAAGTCCAAGATATCCACTTAGCTAGGAGCTCAGCTATGGCTGTAATCTTCACATGTTCATGTGGCTTCCCCATGTGGCTTGGGTTCTTACAGCTTGACAACTGTTGTGACAACTATTATGGTTTAGCTCTACAGTGTCCTCCCAAAAGCATCATGTGTTCAGAGGTGAGACTTTCAGAAGGTGACTGGATCCTGTGGGCACTACACTCTCCAGTGGGTTCATTCACTAATGAGTGTGCTAGTAGGAGGTGAGGCATGGGTAGAGGCCAGGCACTGGGACTGTGACTTGGAAGGGTGTATCTCTCTGGCTTCTCCCTTCTCTTTCCACTTTCTGCCATGACCAGAGCCACTTTCCTCCTTGGTGGGTCCTTCCACCGTGCCATTTCTGCCTTGGACCCAGCTGACTGAAAACATGAGCTAAAATAACGCTCTCTTCTATAAGTTGTGGATATCAGGTATTTTGTTTCAGTGATGAGAATGTAACTAAGACCATTTCCAAAAGGGCTGGCCCAAGAGTGAGCCTTCCAGTGGCTATTTGTAATACTTGACTGATAACAATAAATCTTACTAGCTGCGTTGTTTCCCCACCGACGCCCTGAGCAATTAATTAGTTTACTTATGGATCAGTTTTTGAATCCAGTTCTGTTTAATCCATGACTCCATACAATCTGTTGTATAAGTACTGCAGGAGACGGGTTAGGGCAGTTGTAGCCAAGCTCCGGGGTGGGGCCTGGAAAGGGCTTGTTTCTAAGAACCTAAGTGGGAAGGTGCCTTCTCTGTATTTCTTCCCTAGGAACTTGTTAGCTATTGTGAAAAAATTTGATCTGGATGTGTGTGTGGGTTGGGAGGCAGGGTGTGGTGCTGGGTCTCACTGTTTTCTGAGCAATCCATTGAAGAGATGAACAATGAATGAGGGAGGGTCCATCTCCTTTGCTCAAATATGAAAGACAGCCTTGTTCATTTGCCTGCCTGTTGTGGCTAGCTGAAGAACTCAAACAGTCCTGGGTGAACTTTGATCTTATTTAGATCAAATGTATGTGTGTGTGTGTGTGTGTGTGTGTGTGTGTGTGCCCTAAAGCTCTGGAGTTTTATACTTTGCACAATGAGCATAGAGGACTTAGCCTTCATTTTATACTTAGCTTTTGATATTGGTATTGATGCAGATTAAAGCTCTTTCTCTCACAACATGTGGTTGCTTTCTCAATGAAGGATATCATTTGAAAACATGTTTGAGAGGGGAAAAAATGGAAACACCGGCCTTACAAAGAGACAAATGAGGCTCAGTCCTAATCCTTCAGCATTTACTAGGACATGATCTCAGTTTAGTGCACCCCTTTTCCTTGCTAAGACTCCGTTTCTGTGTGGTACCCTGATGTCTGCCATGCTACCTCATACCCTGACAGGCAATGGGAGCCTTGATGGAGAAGTTCACACCTTCATCCAGCAGGTGATGGATGAACGAATCCTCCTGTATTTCTGGAATATAGATTATTAATATTCATCAAAGATCTAAAAAGATGGTTTTGATATTCTTATTTTTGTCATTGGAATCAAGTTAATAATATTCGATGGAATGAACTGGAGAAGATTCCTGCTTCTTTCTTTCCTATACACTTTAGTAGTTTGTATGAAATGAGAAAAATTTGTTTCTTTGATATTTGTTTTTTTTGTTGTTGTTGTTTTTTTTTTTTTTTTTTTTTTTTT
>NW_004955424.1:16042003-16121601 GCF_000276665.1 Chinchilla lanigera
TTTTTTTTTTTTTTTTTTTTGGTTTTTGGTTATCTTTGATATTTGTTAGGTATCCTATAAGAACCAAGTTGACCTGGACTTTTCTCATGTGAAATTGATAAACTTCCAATGCAATTCTTTTACTGATTATGGAAATATTCAGGTTTTCTACCTCTTTCAGAGTCACCGTTAGTAAGTTCCGTTTTTAGAAATTTGATTGACTTAAGAGTTCTAATATACTAATACAAAGTTGCTCACAATGTCCTCTTACTAGCATCTTAATATTTATGGCATCTGTAAGCAGCTCAGTCTACTTTATTATTCCCAGCATTGCTTTCTTTCTGGTTTACCCTTTTTATTTCTGGTTACTTTTATCTAAGTTTTGTCAATTTTATGCTTTTTCAAAGAAGCAAATTTTGACTTTGTTGAGCTATACTATTATATATTTGTTTCCTGTTTTATTAATTTCTGATATCAATAAATCTTTCCTCTAATTTATTTTGTATATATCATACTTCTACTGCATCTTTAAAGGTGAAAGCTGACTTAGTGTTTAGTGTCTCCTCTTTTATAAAGTAAAGATTTAAGCTATACATTTCTATTGCACATTGCTGTTGATACTACTATAAGGTTTTAAATGTGTTGCTTTCATTATTTCATAGTTATAATTTTAAATGTTTTCTACCTTTAATCATGCAGTTTTCTTGAGCTCTTGTGTTGTTTAGATGTATGTTTCTTAATTTCAAAATAAATGGAGTTATTTTGCTTTAATTGAAGGGGTTTATTTATTCTGTCTCAATTAAATAGCTATCAGAGAAATATGTCCTTTATGATGCCAATGATTTGAAGGTTTTAGAGATTTGATTTACGCCCAAGCTTGTGATCATTTTGTAGAACTCTTATATATGCTGAAGTATATACATTCTTTAGTGTTTTATATGTTCATTAAAATAAATTTAAATGCATTCAAAAATTTTATACCTTAACTGCTTTTTCCATAAGTTATTGAGAAATATATTTTAGAATCTTCAACTAGGATAGTGAAGTTGTTTAATTTTACTTACAGTTTTCACAACGTTTCCCTTATATGTTTTGGTAAGTATGTAGAATCTAGAAGTTTTAGATCTTCATAATGAATTTAATTTTTTAATCTCAAAATAGTGATGAGAAGATTCCATAAATTATGGGATTTATCAGTTCTCAAAAGTCAGGTACATGACATTGTCTATTTTTATTTATTTATTTATTTATTTTTGCTTTTTTACCACTTTATTCCAACCCGAGCACCTCAATATAAAACTAAACACTGGTGAACTGTTTTCCTTGCTATTTCTGAATTACTGTAAAATGTACAAGAGGTCTGCTAAAAGATCGACACTTAAATACATTAAATCATCTGACACATGGTAGATTTCATATAATGAAAATACCTCAAAATTAGTGCAATATATGGAACTTATCAAAATAAAGTGGACTTTGGAAAACAAGGCTGCTAGATAAATGTTACTAGCATTGTAATATTTACGTTACAAATTACAGACATATTTCTTATTATGGTTCTGGCCATGTAGGAACTGAAGCCCCTTCTTTGCAAAGGGTGAGAGGAAGAATTAGCTGTTTTATTAACTGTACACTTTGTAGACTTTTAAGCAACTATTAAATATTACAGAAAATAATAAACATGGAGGCTACAGTGCAGCACCCTATTTACAGTACCGCTGAAGATAAAATTTAAAACAATCAGGTTTGAATGTACATAATTGTTAGTGCACTGACTGTATTATGTTCAAAGGGAACAGAAACCTCTTCCCTGCTCCAAACAAGACCTATGTAATGGCCTGCAGAGATTGAAAAAAAAATTCAGATACCTGGTTTGCTTCTTTTTTTGAAGAGCTCACATGAAAGGAATATTATTCATTAAAATGCATTTCTCAGTTTTCATATTGCTAAACAAGGTGGGAGTACATTTGACTTCTTTATCACATTTAGAAAAATAGTAAGATGGGCTATAACCTAGATGCTATTAATACTCCTTTTCTTCCTGGAATTGTGGGGCTGTTTTCTTGTGGTTAACTTACTCAAATGTGGAATGTATACCTTAGATAACCAAAGAAAGGTTGCCTGAATACTGCAGCTAAGCATAAATATATTTATATCTTTCTAAAAATGTTTTTCAGAAAGACCAAATTAATAATTTCTAATTTTTTTGCACATGACTACTGTCCCAGTTTGGAGAAACTGTTTGGTTAACTGTGGGTCCAGATAGTCATTTGTCTTTATTTCTAATGATGAGAAATGATTACCTCCAGCATTCCAGTGAAACAATTACACACAGATCTCATTTTCCCTTTCTATTGCTGAAACATGCATATTATTAAAAATCAAGTTCAAAACACTTAAAATAATTTTGTATTAGAAATTTGACTCTCTCATAAGTCTCTTGGTTTTTGGGAGTCATATTGGGCTGATTAAATGCTCCAATTCCACTGTTATTAACATTTAGGAAGCAGAAGATTCCAGCTCACTCAAACTGGAGTTTTAGTTACTATAACCCTGATTTCTGGTTGGTTGTTTAGGTTCAGTGAGGTCTACTCCTCTTCCTCTAGCACAATTTGCTCCTGGATTCTGTGGTTCATTCTTTGGCAACTTTTTAGTTATTGCCATGAATATTTCATTTACATTCATTGATGTTTTAGCTGATGTTTCCCTGAATAATAAACTGCTGTCACCTGCATAAGACTGTGCTTCCTGGAAATCTACAGCTCTTTTATTTGCTAGATCAACCTTGTTTCCTGATAAAGCTATTACAATGTTAGGACTTGCTTGCAAGATATTTTATCTTGCTTCTGGAGTTCTTTAACCCAGTTTTTTGCTCTTGCAAAGATTCCTCATTTGTGATATCATATACAACAATGTCTGCTTGTGCTCCTCTGTAGTGTATTGGTGCTAGGCTATGGTATCTTTCTTGACCAGCTGTATCCCATGTTTCAAACTTTACTGTTGTGTCATCAAGACACAGTCTGGGTTAGAAAAGCAGCCCCAGTGGTACTCTCTTGAAATTCATGAAATTGGCCTTTCACAAAATGAAGCACTAGGCTTGATCTGCCAACAGCATACTCTCCCAGAAGTACTAGTTTGAACTGGAATATTTTATTTCTAGTACTTGGCACCTTAGGTCTCATTGCTCCTCGATTAGCCATGTCCAAATTTGAAAGAAACCCCTAATTTCAGACTCCTAAATGAACTGCCAGGAGGCAAGGTGTCGAATTTTTCTTTCTGGAGGTAAAGAAAGCTGAACCCACCCTGCGCGGAGCTGTGGGCCACCGCTTCCTGGCAGCGAGGCCCCGGCGTGGTCCGCAGAACCAAGGAGCTGGGTGGCCTGTCCTTCTTGTGCTGCTGTGTATGGTTTATAAGTCACAGGTTTTTTCAACCTATAGTAAGGCAGTGTCTTGGTAACCTTTGATGGGTCTTTGACAGATTTCAGCCTTCCATGTCTTAGGAATATTTAAAAAATACTGCTAATCTGGTAATTCACTCCATGTGGACAGTAATGAAATTGTGTTAGGATAAAGTAAATTATACAAATTTTCTGCTATTAAGAATTGATGTATAATATTAGTATTTTTCAAGTTGTGGAAATTAATACCTTTAATTTTGACTTTTAGGGTTACTTTGGTATATCTCATCCCAAAGTACATGGAAAGGCTGAGATGTCCATTTTTAGCATTCGAGATTTAAAGTGCAACATTTTAAAATGAATTGCGGATTCATATGGAAACACACATTTGCAGTCTTCTTCTCTGACAGTTTTCTCCTGAAATGCAAACCCTAGTGCTGTGTGGATACCATGTGACCACTCTCTTGTGACCACTCTCCTTGCTTAAGTTCCTTCGATTGGGCTATGTGATCATCAAGCTGTCAGAAGCTGTTTTTGAATGCCCAGAAATTAAGTGTTTGAGCTACAGAATAGAACAGACTCTCCTGGCATTCTTTTACTTAGCCATCAACAAATGGAGGTTGTGGAGTTTTGAACCAAACAGAGTCAAGAAAAACTGGGCGCTGAGATTCAACATGACATAATCTCTTGAACTGGAAAGACATATGGGGGATGAAGCTGACATTTTGGTTCAACTCCTTTGAGGACAGAAAAAGCTATCTGCAGGATGAAAAGAAGAGGGAAGCAGGTTTTAGAGAGGACCAGAGAACTAATAACAAGCAGCTTCTGGGCCTGAGGTAAGCAGTGTAGGTCTTGGTGTCCATAGAGTTCCTTGCTCCCATCTGTTTGATACCCTTGGATTTACACAATTCTACCTTCTTGCAATAAACCTCCCTTTCTGTCTTAGGCTACTTTGAGGGGCTTTTTGTTCTTGCTAATCTGAAATGTTATTTTACACAGCAACTATAGAGCAGCTTTCACAGCACTCGATGGCCTTGGAAGGATTCCCAGGGCTGTGGTTAGAAACATCTGATGCATCTGAAGGGGTTCTTTATAGGGGACAGGTTTTGAATCAAGGCTAACAGTTGGGTCTACTGCACTCCAATAACTTGCCACCACCACCGTGCACTTATGATCCCTTGGACTCCAAATAAGAATAATAAGAAATCTTAGTATAAACTGAATTCAGTACTAAATAGGTTTATTGAGCCTTAAAGAAACCAAATTAACCAGCAGAAAACATTATCAGAAGGACAGGACAAAAATCATCAGACCATGTTTTTCCTTCCTAACAGCATACTCTGATGATTTAATGGCTTCCTTTTTTTTTTTTTTATTTGTTTTGCAGGGTTGATCCACAGAAGGAAATGTTCAGAATCCAGAGTATATTAGCATCGTAGCACTTTTCTGAGTAAAAAGGTGGATTTGGTCCTGATAAAAAGAAAAGTAGTCTATATCAGTGACTGTTTAAGTACTCTTTTTTAATGGGCAGTGAAGGTGTGTCACAGTTTCCAAACTAGATAGGCACTGATTTCAAGATCACTCTGTCTCTCTGTTTCTGCCTCTATTTCTGTCTCTCTGTCTCTCTGTCTCTGACTCTCTCTGTCTCTCCTATGTGTCCATCGATCAAGATAAAATCACTCAATTCAGAAATCTGGAAGGTTGCTCTTGGTTTGGTTATTAGGGGACACATTTTGTGTAAGCTGTTTCTGAATGTCCAGAAACTAAGTGTTTGAGCTACAGAATAGAATAGACTCTCCTGACGTTCATTTACTTAGCCATTCATGCGTTCTCTTAAATATGTCTGGAGTTTGCCATAGATGCACTCTTGAGAGGCAACATTCTATAAAGTTTAAAAGCAGAGAATGTAGTGCCAGAACATTTGGGATTGACCCAGTCATGTGCTTTGTGATCTCTCTCTGTCTCTGCTTCAATTTCCTCATTCATAAAATAAGACTAACAAAAGAACTTGTAATACAAGATTTCTGTGAGTAGGAAATGAGTTAACATATTTAAAGCACATAAAACAGTGCTAAAGAAGTGCTAGCTGTGGTAAATATTCCCTACATGACTGGTGTCTTCTACAGACAGGCCCAAGGTAGTCAGATAACTCCACCAATACTTCCTGGGATGCACAGTAGATAGTGCTCACCTGGAATCTCTTCAGCCATGTAGGTTGGAAGCCCGTGGCACATGCCAGCAATGTTTTGTCCATATTTGGTCAGATCATCAACTTGGTTAGGGTTGACGGAGTACCTCAGAACCTTTGGAGGGGGGCCTCCTGGTCCCTTTCCATGAATGTGGAGAAAACACATGGAAAAGAAGATAGAGAAAGAATGAGTGCCACGCCCGGTTTGCTGATTTTCTAAGGGGCACAAGGCCAAAACAGGGTGATTGCTTGACCACAATTTTTTAATAAACAAAGTGAAAGAAGAGCCAACTCTTTCTGTGGATATGTCAATACTTCTAAGTGTCCCAAAAAAATCTGCTCCTTGTAAAAACAAAGGTCTGATTTATTCTAAATGTATTTATTTGACCTAATTCGATTGCTTAAATTCCTTGGGTTGGGCTATGTGATAATCAAGCTGTCAGAATATAGCTTATTGTCTCTGTCTTGTCAATGAAAGCTACCCATTTATTATTACAACAATATGAACTCAGGCAAACATTTCCAAAAAATCATAGATCCCTATTCTCATCTATCTCAATTATGGTTGCTAGGTGAAATATAGGAAACCCAGTCACATTTAAATTCCAAATAATCACAAATTATTTTTCAGTTATTCTTCCCCTGCAGTCAAGTGGGGATGACCATGACCTTTGACCTCCTCTCACCAAAAATAAAAAGACTTTTATTTTTACCTGCCTCTTCTTGACTAGAGCATCAAGGGCTTGAAGAGAGGGCATGACGTCATTGTTCATTTTGTGCACAATGCACGACTTCTTGGCAAAGAGTCTGGTTGCAGCGAAGCCCTATTAGAGAAGGCAGTAAATAGTGAGGTACATGTTCTCCAAGGAGCCTCTCTTATCAGAAGTCAGTTTCATCCACAGAAGGAAATGGAACTCCAAGATCATGAGCTGAGATGAAAGCCCTAGCTTTGGCATCGTCTTGAAAAATCATATCTATTACTAACATGTCTAGGGATGTGGACAGACTGCAAGCTTTTTGAGGGGTAAGGAGAGAGACAGAGAGAGAGAGAGAGAGAGAGAAAGAATAATCAAATTCATAGCTTTACTCTCAGTTCTATCATGGTAAGAGTTAGTCTACATATGCATGTTTTACTGAAATAAACTTGAGAAAGCTATCATATTTTAGTCTCCTTTGATCCTTACATTTCAAGGAGGCAAGTAAGACAAAAATTAGTTTTCTACTTTTTCAGATGATCCCAGTGTAACAATATAGAGTGTATTTTTTTTTTTTTTATTATAAAAGTGTAAAGTTGGTTAAATATACAGCTGGTAATTGCAAGTTGGGCTTCTGAGCTACTGCCGAGTGTTTTGCTTTCCCTTCTCTTATCAGTTAATATTGTAATTTACGTTTCCTTTGGTCTTTTTGAGTCACAGGTGAAATGTCAGTGTCTGTTATTTTAGAAGGAAATTGGAGACAAAGTGAGACGGACTATGTTCTGGCAGTGGTGATATTATATAGGTGTTTCTTTCATCATTACTGAGGCTACTTGCAGCCACAACAAAGGCTGTTCATGTTTGTCTAATATCCCTATAAATCCTTGCACGTAGTGAATCCTAATAACTGTTTACTGGCTTGTATTTAATTGATTATTCCATACTTATTAGTACTAAGTAATTCTATGCAGGGAGCAAACTTCAGTGAGCAAAACAATTTCTTTTACTTATAGCTATTATGCTATGTGTAATGAGGTTTTATTTTTATTATTTTTTTCTGGTTAGCTGTCATATTCTTTTAGTTGTTGCTGTTAAAAAAAAGACACCATATTTTGAAAGAATGGAAACAGCACATTGGCTACCTACATTTTCATAGTCCCAGAGGGAATTCCAGGAGTCCCACCCGTTGTTGTTGTCAACATTGGCCACGTTGTGGGCATTATTGATGTTCACTGACTGCTGCCCACTTCCAGCAACATTGTTGTCATCGTTGACGTTGATATTCTGAAGTTAGTAAGAGACTGGGTGTGATTTAATGTCATATTTCTTTGCGAATCCATTTGGAAATACACTTTAAAAAGTGAAACTTACATAGTTGGCAAAACCAGGAGTGATGCAGAGTCCAAGAAGCCCAATGAAGAGCATCTGAAATCACAAATAACATTGGCCACTGTCACACGGCACAGTGATGCCTCTTTCTTTCCTCTATCCATGCTTACAAAAAATATCCACCGATTTTCTGATTTGTTGGGTGATCTGTTTTCTTTTTCTACCTTGTACTTGTACCATGGAAAATTTTATAGATGACATAAAATTATTAGTTCATTATAAATAATTTCATTTTGCCTGTAGGGCTTATCACAAGCTGATGAAGAATGCATTTTAAAATAAATAGCATGCATGGTGTGTAGGTGCATATATGAAAAATCACATCTGAAAATGATGTAAGTTAATTTTCCAGTTTGATTTGAGATGATATCCTCCTAATAGTAGAAATATTATTTTTCTCATTGGTTTGAAGAATTTTTATTAGTTTCAGAAGGACTTAAAAAGGGCTTAAAAGTAGGCTGCTAGGAAGTCAGAAGTGCAAGAAATTTCAGGGAATATTTAGTACAATGTAATCCTTTCACTGAATAGGAAACTGAAATTTAAAGGTTAAGAGACTTGGCCAGAGTCATACCTCTTCTTCCCAGTAGGCCAGGAGAGCAATCAGATCTTTCAACTCATACCTAGGGCCCTCTCCTCTTTTTTGAAAAAAAAAAAAAAAAAAAATCTTCCTGCTATTATTTCCAGATAGTTATTTTACACTTGAAACCCCATTATAAGGCAGGGTTAGCTGTAGATATTACAAAGTGTAGCACACTGAAACACAAAAATATTCATCTGATTGTAGTCCCTTTGCATCCTGTTATAAAAAGCTCCATTTCCAGCACCACTGGCTGGATAGGGGGTCCACCCCTGCACTCAGGCCTCTGTGTGGACCTGCATTTGAGACGCTGCAGCAGCTGTATACCTCAGAGGCTTTCCAAAAGAAATGCCACAGCCAGGGCCTGAGGCCAACCTTGCTTACCTGATCACCCATTTCAAGCAAAGACTGTGACACATAATCTCTCACCGACAGGTTGTGATAATCAGCTTTTTATCTGGCCTGAACAAGATCAGGATTTTTGGCAAAAAGAGGAATTCAAGAGTGAGGAAATATCAAGCACATTCTAGGGGTTAGAGTCTCTTGCCCTGTATAGACAGCTGAATCAAGTGATGTGGGAAGTAATTTTATTAAAGATAGCTTGGTGTAAGATGCTCAGATATCTGTCGGATCCCCCTAGGATACCTTTCTGTGTAGAGATGCTTATAAATGCCAGATTCTGTAAAAAGGAAAGAGATTTTTTTTTCAAATTTTTACATTATGGTGACATTGCCATAAGAAGCAGTATCTCTGGATAGTAACAGTCTCCACTTATGTGATACTAAGTTCAAAGTTAGAAATGTACTTACTGTGGCCTTCATGTCTTCAGGAATGCAGAGGAGCAGAGAAGAGGAGCAGGCAGGTATGGATCTGGACGAGCAGACTTCTCATATTTGTACCTGTCCAGCTTTACTTAAAACAGGTGTGCTTGGGTGGAGTCAAAGACTTATCTTTCTTCCCTTCCCGAATCTGTGCCAAGCACCGGGAAGCTTTTGGATGCCTGGTTAACAAAGCACTTTGACATGGAGCTGATCTGACTCATCACTCGGTGTTGCTGAATGTATCACAGCAAACTCATGATGTGTGATAACTTCTGGTCCAGTTGAGGCTATAGGTGTGGGTATTTCACACACTGACATTGCTCAGATTTGGAAAAAGCATAATCCTTAAAACCAAACAAGCACATCGATGAAGAACTGTATGTGTATCTCACTTTCAAGATAGCAGCTTTGTAGGAATGTGGAAACAATGTCCTTGTCTTACCTTTCCTGATCCCATGGTAATGGCTTTACTCAGGGTAGAGAGGTTTTATGAGTGACTCGCCCCAAATCTATCCTGTTTTCTGCATTCCTGAGGCCTCTCAATGATAGCGTCACATATTGGGTTAGAAAACTGGGGGGCTGCTGTCAGCAGTTTCTTCCCACCCCCAAATCCAGTTAGTACCAAACCTTGTCATTACATCTCAGAAATGCCTTTCTGCTATGGGCTGGCCACAGGCTCCCCTCACTGGACTCTCACCGCAATTGTGTAATTGATCACTGTGGTCAGGGCTCTGAGATTTCAGTGCATTTTCTCTAAGATTGTCTTTCTAAAGCACATTATATCAATAAACACAGCTGTGCTATGCTTAGGAACTTTCACTGGTGCCCTCAGGACAAAGTTCACTCATTGGAAAGGCACCCAGGGTCCTTTATAATGGGTGTTCTGGCTTCTCAAGTGGTTTCTGTCCTTTGTAGCATGCGCTTGTGTTGCTGCTGCACCAGTTCCCTTATTCCTAGAGTATCCAGTACATTTTACACCTGTCTGACTTCGCACATGCTCTGTTCTGACCCTGGAGGGCCACCCCCTTGCCCGTCTTTAATTGGTAAATTGCTGTTCATATTTCAGATACTGCTACATCTAACACTTCTCCATTTCCCAGATGAACACACTTCACCATTGAAGGTATAAAGAACAGTTTTTATTTGGTTCCAAGTTCCTTAATTTTGAAAAAGTACATTAAAATAATAAAATTTTCATTAGAGGGAGGGAGTAGAAACTGTCACTTGGGGCAAACAGATAAAAGCTCTAGATAGTCTTAGAGGTAAACATCATTATTTTTTCTGCCCTTTCCTACAAACTGAAGCTGGTGAGTCAAACTTACTAAAGAAGAAAACTTTATCTTTACTTGTTTATCTACAAATTTTCCCTTTGGAAGCCTTCTTGTGTGCAGTTGTGCTCCTGTGATGGAAGGGATTCTAAATAAGAAATTACATGGTTATAAATGTTGGACCAGTAGCAACACTGTTTTGGAGACAGAGTCTTGATATGTAGCTCAAGCTGTCCTCAAACTTGTGATCTTCTTGCCTCAGCTTTCCTAGTGCTGGAATTAAAGGCATGTGTCCCACTCCTGACAGTATCAAGAAGAGATGACAGTATCATCTCTTCCAAAATGTTGGTATGAGTGAATTAAAGGCAGCTACAGTAAGATACCACTTGCATTTTTAACATATCTACCAATACCTTTGAAACTCACTCTTTGGCTGCAGAAGGCCAATAGGCCTGGAGTAGTGGGCCAACAGGTGTGAGGAAGTCTTCATCTGCTTTAGAAAATGTTTCATCACTACAAGTCACAGAGTGGAGAGCACAGGCTCTGCCTTCAGACTCAGCCTTGAGTGGTCATCTTGGTGTATGGTGCAATACTCAGCACATGTTCATCCATCGTACCTTACTGTGGAGGGTGGCGTGTTCTATGGACAGTGGATGCATGAAATGCAGTTTGGTAGATGGTTCACAATGGAGATGACAGCATGCAGACAGGCAGGGTTTCTCTGGAGATGGACAATTTATATCCACATATCAAGCATGCGAAGGATTCTACAGAGGAGAAATCCATGCCGCACTGTGGCACCCAGATTCTTGTAAAGTTAACTGATGACAAAACATGGTTATGTTCTGTTTTCTTATATTTATTTTTATAACACCTGTTACCATGCTTAATGAGACCATCCTTGGGGAAGCAGCAATCATGCTGCCTCTGAGGTTGAAGCTTGGATTTGAAAGTTCATTTTGGGACCTACTGGTTCGATGTAGGAGTCAAGAGACCTAATCTGTATTTCTTTCTCTCAGGGAGTCAGCTTTTTCCCCTTGAAGCTTTAGATTTCCTATAGATAAAAAAGAGAAGAATTGTTTCCTTTATACAACATTATTATCATTTCAATAGTTCAAAATCAAAAGGCATTCATCCCCTGAGTTTTGTGCTGTGTTCTCCCTCTATCTATCTCTCTGTCTGTCTCTGTCATTGTCTTTGTCACTCTTCTCTGTCTGTCTGTCTGTCTGTCTCTCTTTCTGTGTCTCTCCCTCTCTCTGGTCAACCCTCGCCTAAATCTTGGTCTCATCCAAGGCCAAAAACATGAGCAAGTCTCTTTCTCCTTCTTGCCCTGAGAACTAAATTTCATTGGTTTCATGCCTTTTCCTGAGAGGAAGACAGAACAGGTCTATGGTTTTTGTCATCTCCATAGGCGCTAGATTAGGTTGCTCCATCTGTGATACTCACTATGTCCCTTTAAAAATTTTAAACTGCATAAAATAAGATGACCAACCTAGAGGATACAAAGTGCATTGTATGTACCCACTTCTGGTTTTTGGTGCCGGGAGGAGATGTGCTGCCCCACAATGGCACGGTGACACATGCAGGGATCTCAGGTGATAGTGGGGTTTAGTGTGAGCCCAGCCAGCCCATAGGTAAATAGACTTTACCCTGCCCACAGAGGTTAAAGCTGGGCCATGTCAAAACCAGATGCTGTCATCATTTTATCTCACAGTGCACACACACCCATGATTCCCATTTACACCACGCCCTGTTGTGTCAGGCTGAGTGAAGACTCCCTTTGCTTGGAATAAATGAGATGCCCTCCATGTACAATATGGATTTGGAGAGAGGTTCAGAGCTTTCCTCCAGAAAGCAGGCTTTTCGTATTATTTTTTTCCCACTTAGTGGAAGGGAATGTTCACCTGAAGGACACATTTCTATCTTAAATGTTCCCATTCCACATTCCCACTGTTGTACATGCCCGCTAACGGGCTGATTTAGCAGTCGCTGACACCTATCCAGCCTTTAGCAATCTCATCTTCCCTTGAATTGCTGTCCTATTCTTTGATATTTAGGGCTTAGTTGTTTTTAACCTGCTAGTCCTTATACTATTTTTGTGTGGATATGTCCCTTCATGCAGACATTCTGTCTTAGTCTCCCTGCTTTTACTGCTAGTTTTTTTGAATAGTCTGTGTCCCAGTTTGATGGCTTTTGTTTTGGTCCCAAGTCAGGTGGTTCATTGTGAAGTCTGAACCCATTTCCTCTCTGCGAAAACTTCTGCCCCTTTCTGTGTCTTTGTTTACTCAACAATAGCTAAGAATCTATTGAAAGCTCCTGTGGCTACAGCCCTGGTGCTTCTAGTAATGGTATATTGAAAAATACAATGACTGTTTAAATTTTTAAAAATTATTACAGTGAAAGACACAACGTCATTAATTCCCCCTCAAAATATCCCCCCTCACTTGGAACTCACTTACTTGGAAGTCTTTTCTCCTTAAGGGTCTGTCTTGGAACTCCATATGCTAAACTGATTCAAACCATTTACCTTTCACGGTCATTCTGACTTTCAGGAAGAGCTGGAAGTCACACAGTGCCAGATCCAGCCAAGAAGGTGGATGAAGACACAATGTAATGGTTAAATGAGCCTGCCTTTCATTGCAGGGTACTTTGCAGCAGCATTTGCCATATCTGTGATCATACCTTCTAAAGACACTCATGAAAGAGGACTTCCAGAAGTGCTTCAAAAAGTGGCAATAATGATGGGATAAGTGTTTGAAGTGAGATAGGAGTGTTTTGAGGGGGATTGATGGCAACGTGTTTGTAATATACTTTTAAAAATTTAAACATTCATCATATATTTTGGTCACTCCTTGTATTTGTCTCAAGTCCCCCTTATGTACTTGTGGTGAGGAATGTCACATCTAAAAAATAGCTATAAGAACACATAAATTGATATTTTAATAATCATTGTTGGCGTCAGATTCCAGAAAACCCAAACTTATGACACAATTGTTTTTGTATAGGAGAGAAATTCTTTTCAAATTACAAGAAAGTTGAAGGAACTTTTTCAAAAGGCATTCACTGAGCTTTTCATTTTTGCTGTTCCCTCTGGGACCAGGGCCTTGCAGAATACATACAATTCTGCCTTTCTGTTGCCGCTATATAAGTCTGTGCAGTTGTTCTTGCCAAAACTGTGCGAGCCTGTAGAGGCTAGCAATGTTAGATCATGCGTCAAATTAGATGTTATCTGGACTGCTGCAGTGTTGTAAATAGGAGTGGGAAAAACTTTGCTAACAGAAAGTCCCCTGAGTAATTTCATCATTTGTAGAAAATATATGAAAATAGAGATAAAGAGAACATTGATCAGTGACTTCATTTTTCATGATCACGAAGAACAGTCAAACCTAGTTACGTACTTCTGTAAAGGATTTGGAGACAATGCACCCGTAAGAGGAATAGGAATTATAAAGTGATAGTCAGATGGTGCGGTATAGTTACCTCCTGTGTAAGTGAGAAATAATATCATTATGCCCTGTTCACCGCTCTTCTTGAAGCAGTTTAGTTGCAAGGATGTAAAACACTCATGATTAAAGTGTGCTCACTCAGTCTTGGCCTTCAGACTTGGAAAAGCCCAACCTGCTAAATCAAACATGAGATTCCAATTTCAGATGGCTAGAACTAGGGTGATAGATTGGGCAGAGCCGTGATGGAGCCGGGGTCTAGTGAGAACTCAGCAGCCCCTGCACAACACTGGTTTCCACAGCTTGGCTAGAAGAAGAGACCAAAGGAAAAAGCCACTGAGCAACGAAGTTTGGTTTAGTGAATCACTAAGTGTTCTGCAGGGTGGCTGATCGAAACTGGTTTCCTTTTCTGCATCTCAAATAGGGCACATACACATATGTGTACTCCTTTCACTTCTGAAAGAACACGTCCTCAGAAGAAGACACTGGATCTCCAGAGTTGCCTCAGGGAATTTTGAGCACCCATGATTATTTAGTTATGCTCTCTTCTTACCCACATTGCTCTCCAGTTCCTGGATATGCATCCTAACATGTATCTACGGGGATACATGCTGGAGTGTTCTTTTTCTTCAGAGGTCCCACTGGATTTGAATAAAAACCAAATCCAAACCAGGAAAAATTTTTTTTCATTTGCAGGTCAGCAGTGGGTCTCTGGGCCTGCAACTCCATGTTCATTTTCTCATTTGGGAACAAATCAATTAATAGCAATTCACCATGCTGCAACTAATGCAACACCGCATTAAACACAAGTGCTACGGAAGACTTAAAGAGGTAGCATAGTCAGCGCTTATACTCCAAGTCAGTGCTGGCTTTGTGGGCATGTGATCAGGGCAGTCCTCAAGGGCCCATGCTCTGCACAGGAAGGACCAGGACTGAACACATGACCTGCGTGCTACATGGCGTCTCAGATGTCTTTGTGGGTCTGCGCATACCTTGCAAACATCCTGTGCCCCAGGGAATGTGACATTAATGAACAAATCATAAACATAATCACAGATTGGAGATCCATGGGTGAAAGGACAAGGGCTTTCCCTGCTCTTTGAACAAGGAGTCCAATATTTGCATTATGTGCTGGGCTCCCCAAATTACATAAAGGGCCTGATGGGATGCAAGACACATGAACAGTTTGGCAAGCAAAGCAAAGTGAGAAGAAGATGTGGTCCTGAGGGGCTTTGTAACTTGTCCAAGGTCACGTGGCAGGCAGACTAGAAGGATGAGTTCACATAATTTGGTACCTGTGCTGTTTTCTTTCTACCTTGCAGCACTCCACATGCACAGTACAGATGAATTTTCAGAATAACATGACCCCTCTAGGCTGCAGTGCCTTTAGGCAGCGTTGGCTGAGCACTGAGGGGCAGACAGATATATGGGGGGTGGTGCTCCTCCAGCCTAAGGGATGCAGCAGAGTCAGGTGGTGCAAATTGGGGGTCCAGTGGCTACGGGGAGACTTCTTTATAGCATTCCCAATTCTCTCAGATTCAACTTTATGGTCATGAAATATCTCATTTAATCATAATGAGATAGAGAAAAATTGAGTCAGAATTATCCAATGTATCAAGAGCCCACAGTTTGCTACACACTGAACTGGAGCTATTATAGAGATTTTAATCTTCTCCAAATAGCTCCTTGGATCTGTCCTTCCTCTTTGGCGCAATCCTTCCGTGCATGTCTGAGAGCACCTTCCTTTTTTCCACACCCATGTGTTCCAGTACCCTGGAGCTCCTCCCTGTAGATTAATATTTAAGTTGGTGGCCATGGGTGTTTCTCTGAGAAAGCAATTTCATTTATCTTTTCATAATTTACACACCTTGAAGTTTGAGTTAGTCTTCTACGAGATCATCAGGCACATATAAAGGGAGGTACATAAACAAGTATGTATGTTTTAGAAATGTAAATACCCTTTGGTGTTAGGATTTCATGATTCACCTTAAAAATAGATAGACTGTACACAGAGGATGTACGGTGGCCTCCCTGGGTATCTACCGGGCTGAGCTTCCTCCTGCCTCCCTTACGCCTGTGTATCTGGCATGCTTCTTGCCAGCGACTTTGGTGCAATAAAAGATGACTCCAACAGAAATTCAAATACAAGTGAGGTCCATAATATTGGCCATTCTCCTCAAATCTAGAAGACACCTAACAATTTCCCAGAATTTCTCCTTCTTTCTTCTACGTGGGAGTTAAAATACAAAAGACCTTTTTAGTAGTACATGTTTGAAGTACATTATGACCGCATTTATTGTGGGCAGCTGGTAATGTGCACAACGCATCTTAATTCTTTTTGTCCCCTTCCCCTCCTCTCCCATCCCTCCCTACTCTCTCCAACTCTTGTTCTCCTTCCCATTTGCAAAGCTTTATTCAATTTTCTTTTTTCCACTTTATTCTTCAATTTTCTTTTTTCATCCATTTTCCCTCCAATTCTTTCCGTTTCTTATTTCCCCATCTCACTTGAAAAAGATCTCCCTGCTTCCTATTATCTTTTATTTTGCTTTTTATTTATATTGTGTGTTTCTCATAAAGAGAAACCATGTAATATTTAAACTCATGTGTCTGATATACTTCGCTTAACATTATGATCCCAAGGTGCATCTATTTACCTGGGAAGGCCTCAATTTTATCCTTCTTTAAGGCAGAGTAGTACACTATTGTGTATAAATACCATATTTTCTTTATCTATTCATTTGTTGATGGGCATATAGGGCATTTGCAAGATTTAGCTATTATAAATTCTTCTGAAAACATGGGTAAGCATGTATTGCTCTTTTTAGGAAGATATCTAGAAGGGGAATAGCTGGGTAAAATGGAATTTCTATGGCATTAGTATAAACTAGTATAACCACTATGGAGATTTTTCAAAAAACTAATTTTGAGAAATCTCCATCGTGGTTATACTAGTTTACATTTCCACCAACAATGTGGACAAGTTCCTTCCCCCCTGCAGCCTCACCAGCGTTTGTTGTTTGATTTCTTGATGATGGACCTTTTTTCTGGAGTAAGATGGTATGTTGGTGTTGTTTTAATTTGCATTTCTCTAATGGCCAGTGATAAAATTTTAAACTCAAAGCTACTTCTTAGACCATGCAATTCTGCTTTTCTTAATTGTAGTCAATGTCTTTCCTCTTCCTTTCAATGACTGTTCAAATCATTGCCAGTCTATACAATTCTCTATGTCACGTCTACCCTTAATTTTCTAGTACCTTGAAAGAGAGAGAGACAGACAGACAGACAGACAGACAGACAGACACAGAAACAGAGAGAGGGAGAACCATGCTTCCTAAACTCTCGTTCCTCCATATTCCAATCTACCTTTGCTTTATCTTCCTTCACTCCCATCCTGAAGGGGTATGTTCTTAACAACTCTATCTCTGATTTCTACCTTCCTCCACCGTATGGCTGTTCTTTCTCACAAGCTTCAGTCTTTTCCTGTTGTTTTACTCTTTCATTTTGCTTTGTATCGTCAGATATTCCCAATATTATCAAGACAGAGCAAAAACAAATGTAGACTATTTCCCTCCATTCTACCTTCCTCATAATCAGGAGCGGATACTTTCTGCCCTCTCTACATCTGAAAAGAATCGTGAATTTTCTGATTCCACTTCCTCACCTACCAGTCACAGCTCAGCTCAGCGCAGTCTGGCTTCAGGATAAATGAAGGCTAATGCATAGTGGTGGGGCTGAAAGTGCGTGAGATGGGGAGCCTAACTCTGGAATCACTGTGTGTTGCTCTTCTCAATACTAATCTGTCTTGGCTTCTGTGTACTATTTGACACTTTTATGATTTGAAGTTATCCCGTCCCTTAACTTTAGTGACATCCTTTGTCTCATTTTTACTTCATCCATGCCTTCTACCATCCTTCAGGCAATCAGTTGTGTCTTTTCTGTACCTTCAATGTTGGGGTTGGATTGTATTCTTGAACTTCCCCTTTCATCCACTGTATTCTTATTCTGGACACTCGAGCCATCCTAAACAGATCCAACACCACCAAGCTGCAGGCTTTAGTTTACTGTGTTTATTTGCTGTACTTAGTAACCGTGTCTCAGATTCAAATAGACTTTGAACCAAACCATTTCCAACCACTCTCAAACATGTTGACTTTCCTATAATTTCAATTTATTTAATGACATTTGTAGCTATGATTCCATACGATAGGTACCTCAGTGATCTGCAAGCTGATTCTTCACCCACTCTTCTCTTACCGTGTGCAATTGCTCCCCATTGCCCTTACAATGTCATTTTAAAAAAATCTAGAACTTTTTTCTGGTAATAAAAATAATTCACAGGAAGTTGTAGAAATCATCAAAAATTATAAAGGAATAACTAATACATATCATTTTACTATCCAGAAATATTCACCTCAGGAGTACTAGAATTATAGGCACATGCCATGACATATGGATTAGCATATTTCTTTTTAATTCCTGGTAAGACTTTGGTCCACATATTATTTAGAGGTATGTTCAGTCTCCAAATATTTTGGGATTTTCCAGTTATCTTTATGTGATTCATAATTTAATTCATTGTGGTCTGAGAATATACTATGTATGATTTTTATTCTTATAATTTTGGTAAGGCATGTTTTGTGGCCCACAACTTCATGTTGGTAAATGTTTTATAGAAGAGAAAAACCTGCATTGTTGAATGAAATATTCAGTAAATGTCAGTTATATCCAATTTATTGATAGTGTTGTTCATTTAACTATATCCTTATAGATTTTCTCTCTACTTAATTATTACTGACCAAAACATGAGCACTTATGTCTCCAGCTATAAAAGAGTGTCTATTTTTCTTTGCAGTTTCATGAATTTTTTAAAAAAATACGTTTTATTTTCTAGAACAGTTTTAAATTCATAGCACTAGGGGCCGGGGATATAGCTCAGTGGCACAAGCGCCTGCCTGGCAAGCGTAAGGTCCTGAGTTTGATTCCTGGTACAAAAAAAAAAATTCACAGCATTTAGAGATTATCTGACTTTATTATTTTTGCCTCACTTATTGTTAGTTGTGTAAATGTTAAAGATTACTATATCTTCTGGGATAATTGGTCCTTTTATAATTATGTAAGTTATTTTTATCACTGATAATTTCCCTTAATCTGAAGTCTGCTCAGTCTGAAATTAATACAACTGCTGTAGCTTTCTTGTGATTGGCGTTAGGCAGTAAATTTCTCTTCACTCCCTACATTACTGTTTATATTTTTGTGGTATTGGGGAATGAACCCAGGATCTTTGCCCCAGATTTCAGCCCCAACTCATTTAAATTTCTTTAGAATTTTGAGACAGGGTGTCATTAAATTGCTCAATTGCCCAGGCTAGGCTTGAAGCAGCAAGCATCCTGCCTCAGTCTCCTAGAGCACTTTTAACTTACTTATGTCTTTATATTTAGAGCAGGCTTATTACAGTAGAATCAAATATAGTAGAATCTTACTTTTTTAACCCACTCTGAAAATCTGTTTGTTTTTGTTGGTATATTTAGAGCATGCACAGTTAAAGTGTTTATTGATATTTTTGGATTCATATCTCTGTAACCTTTTTATTCCCTGTGCTTTTTGGGTCTGTATCTTCTATTTTAACCTTCTTTATTTTTAATTGAGCTATTTATGTAATTCCATTTTCTCCCCTCTCTTAGCCTCTCAAATAGACTTTGTATATTTGTGTTTTTATTTATTTATTGGTACCAGGAATCGAACTGAGGACCTTGCACTTGCCAGGCAGGCACTGTGCCCCTGAGCTACAACCCCAGCCCTACATGTTTTTAAAAAGTGTTTTAGTGATTGCTGAGTCTTCAGTATACATTTACAACTAATCTAGATTTGCCTTTAAGTAGCACTACTTCTTCAAAGGCAGAATATCCCCAATTTCTTTCTGATTTTTCATTTGTTCTTATCATACATTATAATCTCACTGCACATAGTTACTGTTACTTTGGATATTTATCAATGAAGAACAATGAAAATACTTTCTTTAATCCCTTCTTTCATGTTTTTCTTTCTTCATATAGTTCTGAGTTTCTGACCTTTATGTTTTCCTTCTACCTGAAGATCTACGTTCTTTTAACATTTTTTGCATGGGTGATTTGCCGGTGGTAAATTCTCATTTTGATTTTCTGAGAAAGTGTTTATTTGTCTGTCAGTTTTGAAAGGTAATTTTGCAGGATGCAGATTTCTTGGTTGGTAGTTTATTTTCTTTTAACAGTTTAAATATTTCACTCCATCTTCTTTTTCTTGCATAATTTCGGAAAAAAATACACTGTAATTCTTATCCTTTTTCCTCTATTGGCATGATTACCCACTTCTACCATCTTTCAAGATTTCACCTTGTCTTTTTTTTTTTTTAACTTGAATATAACATCCCTAGATATAGATTTTTTGGTATTTATCTTGTGTGGTTTTGTATAATTTTCTGGCACCACAGTTGGGTGACTCCTATTAATTTGGGGAAATAATTTGTCATTATTTGATCAAATACTTCTGTCCCTGTTTCTTTATGCTCCTTCTGGTATTCCAGTTGTGCATATCTGACACTTTAAAAATGTTCAGAGTTCTTGTATACTATGTTTTATCTTTTTCTCTTTGTATTTCAGTTCAGGACATATCTTCAAATTTAGTAATTCTTTCCTCTTCTGTGGCTAGTCTATTAACAAATTCATCAAGGCATTCTTCACTTCCATTAGTGTTTTGGGTTTCTAGCATTTTCTTTTGATTATTTCTTAGGGTCATCATTACTCTTCTTACACTACCCATCTTTACTTTCATGCTGTCTACCTTTTACGTTAGAGCTCTTACTATTGTAGTCATAGTTATATTAAATTCCCTATCTTATAATTCCAATATCTGTGACACATGAGTCCAATCTTGGTGCTTAATTTGTCTCTTCAAATTCTGTTTTCCTTCTTGCCCTCTACCATGCCTTGTAATTTTTTATTGAAAGCTGCACATGATGTAATGAAGGAGAGAAATGGAGGTATATAGGTCTCTTGCATGACATATTATGTTATGTAAATCCAATTAGGGGTTGTATTGTATTTACCATTTGTGTATGAGTGCCAGAGGCTTCATTCCAGCATAATACATTTGAGATTTTTATGAGTATCCTCATACTCATAAAATACTCATTTTTATGAGTATTTTTGTAGTATCCTTTTTTATTGGGCTGTTTGTTTTTATTGCCACATTGCATTCTATTACATGAAGGTATTACAATTTATCTGTTGATTCACCAGTTGAAAGGCATTTGAGTTGTTTTCCACTTTTGATGATTATAAAGAAATTTATTACAAATATTCACATACAGTATTTAATGTGGACATATATTTTCATTTCCCTTGGGTAAATACCTAGGAGTGGAATTATCAAGTCATATAGTAATTACATATAAACCCTTGAGAAGTCGCCAAACTTTTCTAAAACATTTTTGCCATCTTGCATCTCCATTGCAATGTATGATTGTCCCAGTTCCTTCCTTTTTGATAGCAATTGGAATTTTCCATTTAAAAATTTTGGTTGTTTTTTTAGCTATTCTAATGACTGCAGAGTGGTATCACATCATAATTTTAATATGTATTTCCCTAATTAACAATAAGGCTGAAAATCTTTTTATGTACCTATTTGCTATATGCATACCTTATTTGATAAATCCTCTTTTCAGATCTTTTGCTTGCTTTAAAATTTGTGTTTTCTTGTTACGCAATTTGAGATTTATTAACATATTCTAGATATCAGTTCTTTATCAGATACCTATTTTGCAAATATTTTCTCCCGGTCTGTGGCTTTTATTTTCACATTCTTGATAAGATCTTCAGAAGATCAAAAGATAAGTCCAAGTATTAGTTTTTTGTGAATTTTAAGATACAACACTAGCAGAAGGATTTTCATAGATTCCCTTTTATCAGGATGAGGAAACTCTTTCTTTTCCTATTTTTCTGAGAGTTGTTATATCAGTGTATGATGAATTTTGTCAAACTCATTCTATCAGGATGATCACATGGCTTTTCTCTTCAGTTGGCATATATTTGTCGATTTTTAAGTATTGAACAAATCTCATATTCTAGGAAAAACTTCACTTGGTCATGATGTATTCTTATTTTTATATATTGATGTATTCCATACACTAACACTTTTGAAGGTTCTTTTTACTTATATTCTTTAGTTTTTTTTTCTCGTGTTATCTTTATCTAGTTTTGGTATCACAGTAATACCAGCCTCAACAATGAATTTAGGATTGTTCTCTCCTGTCCTGCATTTTAGAAGAATTAGCATAAAACTGGTATTTCTTCCTTGTATGTTTCATAGAATTTATCTATGAAGCCATTTGTTTACAAGGATTGGAGTTTCCTTTGTGGGGTTTCTATCTATAAATTTTAAAATTTAATTTAGAGCCACTCAAGTTATTTATTTCCTTTTAGGTGAAGTCTGATAGACTGTATCTTTTGAGAAGCTTGGTAATTTATCTTGATTATTGAGTTTATGTACATAAAACTATAATTTCCTTATTATCCTTTTGTTGGATATGAATAGTGGTATTCCCTTTGTATTGTTGATATGAATGATTTTATTCTTTTATTTTTTTGTACAGTTTGGCTGAAGATTTACCAATTTGACTAACCATTTCAATAAATCATTTTTTCATTGATTTACTCTTTTCTATTTTCAATTCCATTGGTTCCTGTTTGCAGCTTTATTATGTGTTACTGTGTGCTTCATTTGGAATTAATTTGATATTTATTTACAAATTTCTTAAAGTAGTCATTTAATTCACTTATTTGAGATCTTTTCTCCTAATATAAGCATTTAACATTAGAATTTTTCTCTAAAAGCATCTACATCATACAAATACTATGTTGTACTTTTATATATTGGTGTATTCCATAGGCTAACACTTAAATTCAAAATATTTTGTTAAATTCAAAATATTTTCTAATTCCACTGTGATATCCTCTTCAGCCCCTAGATTATTTTAAGTGATTAAAAAAATAAAGGAAGAATTATCTTAGATTTATTTCAATTTAATTTAGTAGTTCTCTAACAATTATTAGTTCTCTAATAATTTTATTAGGCTAGACATGTTTTATGCCTAGTAAAAAGTGATAATAATATCAGATAAATCTCATCAACAGCTTCTTCTGTGTTAGCAACTATTCTAAGTGTTTTATGTATACAAACTCATCAATGTTCACAAAGATACTCTGTGGAGGAGCTCTGTTAGCTTTTGTTTCCAGCTGAGGATGCTGGTGCACATAGAGAAAAATTAGGGAATTGGGAGTTCAGAACTAGGTGTGGTGTTCCTTGAGTCCTACCTCTCCATGATCTCCTTTTTTTCTTTTTGATACTGGGAATCAAGCTTGGGACCTTATGCTTGCGAGGCAGATGCTTATGACACTGAGCTATATCTGCAGCCATTCTCCTGTTATTGTTCTCTCTTTTGAATCAGGTTCTTCACCCATTCAAAAAATTAAGCATCAATTATTTCCTTGGGAATTTTAAAAAACTTTTTATAAATTGAAAATACTACCTGTGTTTTTCACAGGGAATAAAGATAATTTACCTCGATTTGAAATTTGCTTTTAAAATTTCCCTTTAAAAAACAATTAATGATCATTTATGTTTCATGGAGTTAAGCTTCTGTTTCTTATGATTTATTCCAAAACATTCAGGCTTAGTCCTTTGCATTGACAAAATCAGATCAAAGTTTACTTGTATTTTCTTTCAGATTTTAAAAATGGATTTTTTTTACATCATGTACACTATTTTTTTGCAGTGTTTTTATTAATGAAGCTTACTGGTACATTTTAGGTATAGATAATAATCACTTTCATTATAGGGAATTTGTACCTGCACATGATAAAATTTGATTTTTTAAAAAATTGATTTGGAGCTTAATTTGGTTATAGTAAAATTTACATAAGCTTTTCTCAAATAACTATATCCATATCTCAAGATACAGTTAGGATCTTAGCAGTTTTTGAGCTCTTGCTTGAGGTATGGCAGAAAAATGACATGGTGATAAATTTGTAGGATGATTCACCATCTCAGAGTAGAACTTTGGCAGAGCAGGGGACCCAGGTAACTGGCATAATGGTAATTAGTAATTGGCATAATTCAGAAGTAGAATTTAGGGTCATTAGGGAAAACGAGTTACTGTTTTTTATAATATGGAAAACAATGAGACTATCAATATGTTGCTGTTTATCAGTGACAGAGGTGTTCAGTATATTTTGTATTTTAGGTTATCATATAACCCTACTTGTGCCTCTCTCCTGCTACATCATATTTACTACCTTTCAATAGTTTTTGTGTTTTAGAATAGGCAGCAGATTCCTTGAAAGCAGAGATTCAGTGTCTCTCCTCTATTTTTTTACCTTTCTCAGAATATTTTCTCAATGATTTGCATAAGGCAGGCAGTCATTGGGAACAGGAAGAAGAAAGGTAATAAAGGAGGCAAGGAGAGAAGAAGAGGAAGAAAGGCAAAATGATAGCGGGACTATGAAAGGAGAATAACATGATGAAAGTGAGGAGTTTAGAACATGCAGGAAAGTTCAATGGGAAGGGCGTGAGTGTCCTTCATGGCAATTTAGTACCTGTACATGAACCTCTTTCTACCTCTACAGTCACTTTTTCTTTCCTCCTTTAGAATATTTTCTTCTGTGTTAGTCAACTTTCTTTTACTGTGAAGAAATAGGTACATTCAAGTTGAAGGAGGAAAGGTTTGTTTTGGCTCATGGTTCCCAAGATTTTAGTCAATGGTCACTTGGTTTTATTGCTTTGAACCTGTGGTGGCGCTGCCTGCCACAGAGGGAGAGCATGTTGGAGGAAGCCTGTTCAACTCATGATGGCCAAAGAGCAAAGAGAGTGAGAGAGGAAGGAGGCAGGGTCTCAGTATCCCCCACAAGGGCAGCCCCCACCAAGACGTAACTTCCTTCCATTAGGCCCCACCTCCTAAAGAGTACACAACCTCCGGATAGCACAGTATGCTGGGGCCAACCCTTCTGCTCATGGGCCTTGATGGGACATTCAGGATCCAAAATACAGCACCTTCTCTCATACTGCTTAGGGAAGTTCCTCCGGGACAAAACCGTAGAGTGAGTTAAATGCCAAGCTCAACGTTTTCAATTTTATCTTATACTTGATGGGTAGTTTTGAGAAGTCTGTGAATGAAAAGAAATGTTGGGGGCTGGGGATTTGGCTCAGTGGCACAGCGCCTGCCTGGCAAGCACGACATCGTGAATTCGATTCCTGGTACAGGAAAACAAAACAAAACAAAATGTTAACAATATGATGCTTTCAAGTCATGGACTGATAGTAATGTTGAGGTTGAAATAATGGGATGCTACAAAGCAGGAACACAATGTTGGTATTTTGATATGGACTGGTTTCTTTTTAGGCACAGAGATAAGCTCCATTGCCCTCACATCTAGATGGGGCCACATGACTGCTCTGTACCAAAGAACAATGAGCAGAGGTGTTCACACTCAGTCTGAAGACATCAAGAACAGATATATTTTCTCCACGCTGTTGGTCTTCTTCTGTCATCTGGACAATGCCAGAGTAGCCATGAAGCCACATACTGAAGATGAGGAAGCCACATAAGAAAGAAAATGAAATTTACTTTGTAGGAAAGTAGTAAAATCAACGTAGGTGATCTACCTATCATTAACATCATTTACACTTATGTGAATGAAGGGTACAAGTTTACTTTGTCAAATCACAGAGATTTGGGCACTCCTTGTTGTAGAATCTACTGCTAACATTCTCACTAATAAAAGTTACTACAATAGGGAGTGTGCAGTGGAGGGATCAAGGAATAGCATTTGGGCTGGTGGTCTGGGAAGAAAAACATTGCAGAGGTAAAAAGCAAGGATGAGTTCAAGGTAATCCTGAAGAACTGAATGAAATTGTTAAAAGCAATAACAATTTCCAGAAAAAATTCTCTTGGAGAGAACATGTACTAATTTTATTTTAAAAATGGTGATATATTAAAGTGCATGCAGATACACGTTTGGCAAATAAAAAGAGGGTTGGAAAAGAAGAATGAGAGAGGAGAGTGAGAGCAAGAGCGAGTGAGGCAGAGAGAGAGAGAGGTGGGGGAGAAAGAAGTGAGAAAAGAAAACAGAAAAATTTTACTCAAAAAAACTGAAAAAGATTTTCTTTGACAATTGGTGGGTTAAACATAAAATCATAGTGGAAATTATGAACTATTAAGAACTGATAAAATAGTCATGGGATTCACATAAAATATATATCGAGGTAAGTGTACATTTCTGAATAGTTTCCTTAAAATAGCAAAAGAGATTTAACACAAATGAATATTCAACAAGTTAGAAAAATAACAGTAATTCTGAAGGAAGCAGAGTAGAAATTAATGGAATGGAAAACGATGGAGAAAACTCATAAGAATGGCAGAGACAATTTTTAAAAAATAACCAGTCTGGAAGATTTGACCTACCAGATATTAAATACATTAAAACTTATGTGCAGAAACAGTGGAACTAACCCAGTTACGCTGAAAGTTGCAATTTTCCAATTTTTTTTCAAGAAATACATAATGTAGAAAAATTCAAGGAACAAGAATTCAAAAAGAAACTCTTTTATTATGTTTCATTGCTATGGGCGTTCAAAAAATGGAACACTGTACATAAATGGGTTAAGACCGGGAAACACTATCATTTAGATAAATAAATATACTAATAAAATAGTGAAACAATGATCAAGCTAGTATGCATATATACCTTTATAAGTTGGTGGAAAAGGCTAAACTATTTAATAATAAATGCTGGGAAAACTGGATACCCAAATGGGAAAAAAATTGCAACCTAACACAGTAGTCAAAAATAGTAGTGAAATTAAATGTGAAAAGACTGAGAAAAATGTAGGAAAATACATTAAAGACCTTGGAAATATTTCATAAGCAAGACTAAATGCACAAATTATACAAGAAAATATTACTCATTTTGACATTAAAATTCAAAGCTTCTGTATAGCAAATCACATGATGAACAAAGTAACAAGACAAGTTATAGACTAGGACATTCTCTGTTAAACAATACTAATTCATAATATAAAAGAACTCCTGTATAGCAATTAAAAATAAACATAAATTAGAAATATGAACAAAGGGCAAAAGCCAGAAAATTAGAGAACAGGAAACCCAAATGGTCAAAGCTATATGAAGATATTAATTCCAATACCATCGGGTAGGTATAAGTTAGCACCATGATGGATATTATTTTATGCTCATCAAAAGATAATAAATCTGAAAACAAGTCTTTGCAAGATGTGTGAATTAGTGATACCAGAGCAAGTGTAATTTGGGTCAGTTCTTTTGGAAAATTCTTTGCTTCATGTATTCACTGTAATCCAAGCAGGACATACACTCCAGGACATATGAACAGGTGCAAAACAATCTGTGTTAGTATTGTTTATATCGGCAAAGTAATGGTCATATAGTCCATAAGTAAATACAGATTCCTTCATTCATTTAAGTATTATTTCAAAAGTTTCAATGCGTTAGGTAGTAAAGACTAGGAGATCCAAAGCCAGAAGCATGGACATAGCCTCATTTTTCCACTAACTGATCACTCACCAGGCAAGTTCCTAATCTGTTTGAGTCTCAGTTTCCTTATGGGGAGCTAGATGGGATTTGAAAGAGCTATTTGAATCAGCATAACCCATGAAAGTTTTAGAAGTTCACATGCCTGTGCCCCTTCTCAGACCTACTGCATTGAAGACCCACCGTGTGGGCACACTCAGCAATTTCACCCCCTCAGCAGGGAGTGGGGCAGTTTAGGCATGAATTTTGTTTGTAAAAACTTTGACAAACATAACTTCTCATTCCACCTGTTGAAATTTACATTCTTGAGTTGTGGATAGCTCTGATTACTTTCAAGTTTATCTTTCAGGCCAGGAGCCTTCTGGAAGAAGAAGATTCTTTGCTAGTGCTTCCAATTTAGGAAGCCAAGATGTGACACTTACCTTGCAACTAACCCAAGCAGATGTATTTTTTGTTGTTAAGAGGGTGGAAAATGAAGTCAGCTGAGTTCAAATGTCAACTCCTCCCCTAAGAAGTTATGTGACTCTAGGGAGTCCTGCGCTTTGGTTTTTTCCTCTCTCTAAAATGGAACAGGGTAGAAGGAATCATAGGGTTACAAGGATCAAGTGAATAAATATATGCAAAGTATTTAGAAAATGTACAGACATATTACATGCTCCATAAATGCTAAATTATTATCATCACTACATCTTATAGACTCAGACTTACTGGAGATAGGAGAAAAGTAGAGGCGTAGTATTCCATCAGTATTAATATCCGAGGGCCTTGCCAGCTTGCTGTTTGGTCTCTGGAGCCAGAAATGGAAGAATATTTGCAAATATACTATGAAACCACAAACCTGTCTGCTACAGGGATCTCACGACTGAAAAAAGCAGCACAGCTTACATCCAACCCAGATGAACAGTCGTGGGAGGGGAATTCCACTTAACTAAGTAAACCTCCAAATTGTCCACATATCCACTTTTTAAAATCCCCCATTTAAAAGAAAGTTGCTAGTTAGGAAGTTGTTTCAGCTGTAGAACAAGGACATTAAGTATATTATCTCTTTGTGTATGGTGTTTATTCTCAAAATTTTACAATTTTGCAATTTATAGTTGCATTTAAAAATTTCCTT
The DNA here is from genome assembly GCF_000276665.1 of Chinchilla lanigera. NCBI lineage: Eukaryota > Metazoa > Chordata > Mammalia > Rodentia > Chinchillidae > Chinchilla > Chinchilla lanigera. The sequence goes on from NW_004955424.1 coordinate 16,070,472, forward strand.
ACGTTATGCTAGCTAGCCGTTTCTAACTGTGGCATTAAAACTCAGAAATTAAAAATTCTCTCTCTCTCTCTCTTTCTTTCTCTCTCTCTCCCTCTGTCTCTCTCCCCTTTCAAAATCTGAAAATTTCTCAGTGTCCTCAACTAGAAATATATGAGTCACTGTTTTCATGGGATTCTGGACAAAGCTCAAGGTAAACATTTGGCTGCCCCTGGAATGGGCAGAGAGCTTTCTGAGCCTTGTTTCTCATGTTTCTCCGGACATTGGCACCACCTCTAAAAGGAAGAAATAAAACCACAAGGATGCTCATTCTCAAAGCAGGGCTCCCAGCCATCCTCCTTAACTCTGAATTTCCTGTCCTTCCTGCAGGGGACAAATTCAACAAGCAGGATGATGATGAAAAGAGACTGCTTAGAGGAACAACTCAAAGCTTAAGGAAGAACTAAACTTTCAGAAGGAGATTCCAGGAATATATCCTCACATGTGGATAGGAAACATATCTGTAAGAGAAGCATCTTGTAATACTTTTAAAGGGTAAAAACTGAACTCACAAGTTCAGCACAGAAAAGATAAGCAGAGAATATTTACAGAGTGACCAAGTGTGGAATTTTCATTACTGACTTATGAACTTTATTGATATAGTGGATGTGGCTGACTCCCAATCCTGATAAAGGAATTTACTAGGGTGTGTCAGAGATATGGACATGGTCTTTTCCTGTATGATCACCAGGAAAAGAGATTTCTACATCTTAAAACCAATATAAAGGGTAGAAGTTGCAATAGGCTGCTTCACTTGCTCCAGCACAGTCTTCCCTTCAGGCAAAATGAAAATCCTTGTGAGTATTTATTCATAATTCTTGGTACTTATGTGGTGGCTACTTGCAAAAAAATGATCATATCCAGAATGCCATGGATTTCAGGGGTCTTCGATAAACACTGTGCTTGCTTCTGAGCTCCTATATACTATCTTTGTCAGGGATAGTAATGAGTATTAAGTCAGATATTTGTGTATCCATTGTCTTCTTTTAAACGTTTACTAAAAAAGTAAGACACAATGTTGAAAATATGAAGAAGATTTGCTTTGGAGGATATTTAATACTTCCTTAGGAGTTTTGGGGAGTGTGTAGGCACTTTAGAGCAACTACTTTTACTATATGAAAGAGAAAAAAAGTGGTAATTTAAAGATAATAACATATGTAGCAGTAATAATAGCAGCTATGTTTGCCCAGATGCATATTAAACCATAGGCTAAGCCTTTCTCTTGAGTGACCTCATTTGTCCACCGCACCAACCTTGTAAATCAAGTAGAATTGTACTCATTTCACAGACAAGCAGACTGAGGCACAGAAGAATGTACTTTTCCCAAGCCTGTAAATGGAGAATTTAGGATATAATTTATCTATTTTATTTTTTTTATTTTTTTTTATTTTTATTTTTTGTTTGTTTTTCTCCAGTACCGGGAACTGAACTCACGACCTTGCGCATGCCAGGCAGGCGCTTTTGCCGCTGAGCTAAATCCCCAGCCCCTAATTTATCTATTTTAGATCCTTACAGGAGTAATTGGACAAAATTTAAGCAGCTGTAGTGCCTTCAGTAGCTACCCATGATGTCTAAATTCTCCCTTAAGGCAAGCATTCTTTCCATTATTGTTCTAGTCTTCCGGCGGATCCCAGACATCATTCCACACTGCAATGCCCAATGGACAGTGGACCATGTTCTGATCCAGAATGGAATCCCTTCCCCCAATTCTCTATCCCTTATTTTCATTCAGTTGCTAAGGGAGAAAACAAAATGCTAAGTACCTCCTGTCATAGTCAGAAAGGATGTCCGCCTCAATAGTTTCCTTTCCCATGGGTCTTTTGATTTTCCAGGAGAAGGCCCTACCTTAAAGTACAAATTTTTACCCATGGTGTATGAATCATGGTGCTGAATGAGAGGTTGTTTTGGGACAGAGGACACTACCTGAGCTCTCTCTCGCAATATGATTAAGGCTATCGTCTTGTTCAAACCTCTATTCTAGATCCATTAATTGGAGTACACAGGAGCCCTAGAGGTTCCTAGAGCTGGCCTGAGAGAGGAAGGTGTGCCCGTGTGCCAGTGGGCAGGCTGGATATCTACCTTTGTTAGATGCTGCATCCTCAGGCACACTTAGTTCTATTATATAGGCAATATGACTTAGAAGAAGTAATTTCTAAGTTTTAGTTACTCACATTAACAGAAGAGAAAAACTAGGAGTAGGGTGAAAGAGGAAGTAGAAAAGTCTCACTGAGAGTTCTTAAAAGTGTCTGCCCTGTCCCTGATGCCCTCTACCAGCTTTCAGTGATAGCAGAGTTCTTTATGATGTTCAGGAGAGAGGACAAAAAACTGGGGCAGCAGGCTGGGTCAGATTCTTACATACCCACAGGAAAATATCAGAACTACCTGCATGTCAAGTGCATGTCCTGCTGGCCCAGCACTTGCCTGACAGTATCACTAAGGCCTGCATTATAGCAGGATATGGGGCTTTTCCTTGACTTCAGCCTCAAAAGTTAACCATGCTCCCAAGCATCCTATTTTCATAGTTTCTCTTAGAAATTCACTGTCTTTATCACTCATATAATTACTGTGGGTCTAGTCTACTTCGCCAGTATCAAGGAATTGGAGATTTTCTTTTCTTTTTCTCTAGGGGACACGGTTTCTCTTCTTCTGTATTCTAAAGCCTGTGTGAATCCTAGCAGGGTATTCCTAGGGTAAAATGAGTCCTCCTCTGCTCATCGGCTGTAAGTTTTCTTGCTGTCTGGATGGTAGTGATGTTGGAACAACTGGCAACATGGGTGGCAGAGTGGAGCCGTGTGTCTGACAAATGGCTTGAACTCGATAAATACCTGTTCCATAAGCAAACATGTGTGTGCTTTCAAAGTCAGAAATGGGCTGCTAATCACACACGACCACGCACCAGTGTCTCCTGTTCTCACCCTCAGTGACTAACCAGAAAGAATGGATGTGACTGGTCTGTTTTTCAGGTGGCATTTCTGGTGGCGCTGGCCAGCTTTGGGACACAATTGCATGGATCCGAGGTGAGCTGGTTCCTTAGAAACAATGGGAAAAGAAAAGGAAGATAAAAAATAATCTGTAGGACAGTAGAGAGTCCATAAACCCTATTTGGGATGGAACCCCAGAAATAGCTAATAATAAAATGATGAGGAGGATGAGGCGGTTATATTTCAGTCTAACCACAACATCTTTATAAATGCAACCCATTGCCTTAAAATGAGGTCAGTCTTACTTCTCCTGGGATATCAATGCTTCTCCCTTGTGTAATATGGTAAACTATGGAGAAAAGCTTTGGCTTCTTATCTGAACATGGGTTTGGACCTGGGATCCCTGTGGAGAAGCTGCGGCCTTCCGTTACTTGTTCATAATAATTAGTGAGCTTTGTTTTGCTGAAAGAGCTGCCTTTCAAATGAATGGGATTTGTGGAAAACTCATTGTGTCTTTGTTATATTTCTAGGTTTTTAACCTCTTCAGCCCAAGCAGCAATGGCGGTCATGTGCAGCAGACAGTGGAAGTTGACAATGAAAAAAATATCGCAACTGTTAACATCCATGCGGGGTCATGCTCTTCTACCACGGTTTTTGACTATAAACATGTAAGCAGCAAGGAGACTTTTATAGAGGGCAGAGGGATATGCACCTACTACATACTTAAATTCTAAGATCTATCTTTGCAATTCCTTAAGAATTTTCTCAATTTTGCTTCTTCTCTCTTTCAGTAATAAAAAAGAACTGACTAATGAACAAGCAAAAGCATTTGTAAGAAATAAATGTGATAGGAAAAATATGCATTTACTTGACCTTTTCAGGTGGAAATTGGAAGAGAGGTGCCATTGTCCCATTGTAGGCTCAGGAAGAAGAATGATCAGAGCCATGCCTGGCACTTAGAGTCTCCTATTTCTCAAATAAAGAAATAAATGAATAAATCAACACTTCTAAATCAAAATATTATGAAGAAAAAGAATAATCACAGAAAATCACAAAAAATGCAGAGATCCAGAGCAACTAGACACATTTAGTTCTTTTTTTTTGTCTTTTTGAGACAGGGTCTTGCTGTACAGTTCAGGCTGGCCTTGAACTCACTTATGTAGCCCAGGCAGGCCTTGAACTCGCAAGGATCCTCCTGCCTCAGCCTTCCGAGTGTTGGGATTACAGGCGTGTACCACCACACTCGGCTGATACACTTAGTTCTATTATATAGGTAATATTACCTGGAAGAAGTAATTTCCAAGTTTTAGTTATTCATATTAACAAGAAGTTGCAGAAACTTGCTCTGACAGTTTATTTTTTCATTCCTTCATTTATTAGTTTTCCATTTGTCTCACAAATACTAATTATGAATCTGCTTTGGCCTAGCTATGGGCCCCGTGAATCTAAGTGGGTCGCAGCCAGACTCATTGGACCTTTACCCATGGTTTTCTTCTTTCCCTCTACAGACTTCCTCACCTGCTTCCTTCTCATTGGTGTTGGAAGTTTCAAGGCACATTCTAAAGCATAGATATTTAAATGATACAATCCAAAAGGAACTGGTACTGAAACTGCTTTTAACCAAATGTCATGGAGATCCTCAAAGTAGATTTAGGAAAAGAATGGTGACGATCTTGTGTAAGCCCCTTCTGCTATCCTCAGATTTAGCCAACTCAGTATATTTGTAAGTTTCAGAAGCTAGAAATTTTTAGAAATTTCAGAAAGCTAGAAACTATAAGGACTATAGGAACTATAAGGACTTCAGTTGTGTACAATCTAATGGGGATATATCATTATTTAAAACTCTGCAGAGAAAATTTTTACCCAGGTTAAAAATTTGATGGCTTTAGGACCTTTCTGGCTTTGACATCCCTAACCATTCAATGCTTTTCTAATCCCACCTGCTTCCCACTGATCCCTCTGTAGCCTACTTGGGTTTGAGGTGGTGAAAGGATGAGAAAGCAAGAGAAGGGTAGAAGATGGTAAAGGAGGAGGGAATAGATAGAGCATGCACATATGGGGGTGAGAGAAGTGTAGGTATGCAGGGGACACCTCTACAGCAACGCTGCCCAACAGACTGTGACGTGTGGTGTATACACATACAGTATCTGCATTTTCCAGTGAGAAGCCCATGCCACTGAGTTTTCAAAATGTGTGATGGAAAAAGTACATTTTAAATTTTATCTAATTTGAATGTCAATTTCTTTTTTGTTTTAAAGATAAAAGAATGAAAACATACTAACAAACACACATAGTTTCATGTGGTTAGAAACCATGATATTGGTCAGCACTGTCCTAAAGAGTGTTGTATGTTACTTTTCACTGGGAAAAAGCAGAAAAAAATCAATCAAAAGAGACAGAGAGCTGCTTTCTTCCAGTCTTTCAAACCCCAGACCTCAGACTCTGATTCCATCACATGAAGGATAAGCACAAGTTGTGGGTTTGCCCAATTCAAAGGAGTAGGAATGACAAATACAATGCAAACAGACATGGTATGCCGAAGCAGCTTAATGGACAGAGTTGACTGCAGACTGAAGAATGATAACATCTACTCACAGTGCATGTTCAAGCCTTTCCTCTAAGACCCAGACATGCTCATCAAGTTTAGAATCCAGGACACTGGGAAAGAACTGTAACTGTGCTTTTAATGCTCAGGGATACATCGCATCCAGAGTGCTTTCCCAGAAAGCCTGCTACATTATAAAGATGGACCATCAGCCCATCCCTGCTCTGGACACACTCCAACGGTACATCTATGAGAGGCAGGTAATTATGAAGCATCCTTAAAAAAAAAAATCTTTGTTCTTGAGCCATGCAAGTCTGATGCCTGTGGAGAAAGGAAGAGAGTGAGGAAAAACATTGTGTATAGTAATCAGCTTATCAAAGTGTCTCCCCCTTTTTCTTTTGAGTGGTACATCTTGGCTTGATTTCCACCATACAGTTCTAAATCATGAACTTATGATAAATTCCAGTGTCATAGAAAGAACTGATCAGCTTCTCTTCTCAGAGCGAGGCTGTAAGAAATAGTGATTAGGAGATAAATGAGTCAAGCTATAATACTCAGTGACACATAGACGCAAAGCAACCATACAACAGAGTGAGAATACACAAACGCTGCACCGAGAATAGACACCTAGGATTCAGCTTCCCTCACAACTTCCCATTTGAGTCATGTTTGGCATGAGATTTACTTTCTCTGGGTTTCATTGCCCCCAGGAATAAAATAATAAAGGCTTCTCTGATAATAAAGGCTTCCCTGCGGACAGATTGGTCAGAAGGAGGGGCTGTTTTGAGATCCCTAAACCTCTGTTTAGTAGTGTGAAAGGGAAAAGTAGCCCTGTTTTAGAAAAAAGTACACAAAATCCGCCGACTAATTCAATGCTGTCATTCTCTGTTACACTGATTAGACTTTGAACACCATGGCCTCTGACAAGTACACCTGGGTTAGGTACAACCCGCTGAAGTCTCTGATCACCAAAGTGGACTGGTTCCTGTTCGGGTCACCTATCGAGAACCTCTGCAAGCACATCCCTTTGTATGAGGGGAAAGTGGTTGAAAAGTCACGTAAGTCATTCTTTCACTGTATCTTTTCTGCTAGATTACACATAAGTGAAAACATGACTCAACTCAGTTTCCCTAGTATGTGTGGAAATTGTGCTAAATGGGTGGAATACAGAAAGGAATAAAACTCTGCTTCCATGGAACACATAGTCTAGTGGAGAATTAGACAAATAAAAACAAAGTGCAGGATGGGAAAGGATTTCTGGGTGTAGAGGAAAACCATGGATTCTTTTCCCACGTAAGAATTTCACATAAAAAGAAAGTCTTCTGAGCCCTTAGAACAGCATCTTTTGGAGATGATAAGGAAGTCACGGTGAAATGCCCTCAGGATCAGAAGTAGAATTGGCCCAGGAAAGAGCAGGCAGAGTGCTGACAGGGAATAAAAGCTCTGTTTCACCCAGGTAACAGAGCTCTGCAGTCATTACTAGGTTTTGTACAAAGTTTCTAATGAATATGACAAAGAGAATTGTCTGGAGTGGTGGAAGGTAGGTAGAGAAGAGAAGGATTTGCATTTATTACTTTTAGTGCTGCTCAGAAAAACAATTTAAGCACTCATCAGCACTTATAAAGGATTAAAAGTATACCATCAGCACAAGATGTCACCGAGTCAACTAAAATCGACCTACCAACACTTCCAGGAATTATTAACCTTACTTAAATCCGTATGCTGTTATTCTCTGCCATGTAAGTATAGCTAAAAGTTTGGGTAGCATGAAGTTACAAGTATAACCCTTATGCGAGAGAGGTGCCAAAAGCATTCGTTTGTTGCATCTGAATATATTTTTAATGTCCTTTATTTAACATTTTTTCCTCATTCCAGATGATGTTGGTGCTGGAGGCTGTGCAAAGGCTGGGCTCCTGGGCATCTTGGGAATTTCCATCTGTGCAGATTTTCACATTTAGGATGATGGTCAGCCTACTGGTTTCATTTTTTTTTTTTAAATATATACCTTTGGCTTCCATTGAGAAGCCAGATTAAATCTTACACAATATCCCATCAAGTTGTGAGCTTCAGTAATAAAACATGAATGCTATATTTACAGATATCTGGGTGTTTATTATTTTCTTAAGAAGCAAAGGGAAACCAAGTGATGTCTAGAAGAAAAAAGTGCCGGATTTCAAATAAGGGGCACACTGTGTGAACGCTTCCAGATAATATAGTTGGTCACATGCATCCAAAGCAGCAGGACGTGAATCCCTATCTCTGTTGGCATCTGCCTGCCAGACCAGCTTCCCATCTGTGGGGCTCAGGAAGCCATGACCTTGACCAGTGACAGACAGGGACCTGGAAACAGCCTGACTGTTACAGTGAAGGAAAATATCCCCTCTAACAAGGTCTCAGCTTTGAGGTCCATTCATGTGCTGCTTAGGAAGCATCTTCTAACTCATCAAAGCAAGAGACTCAAACTTAATGAACACTGTTATGTGCTGAACTAGAGTGAGCAGAAGAGGAAAAAGGAACACAGAACTCTCAGGAAAAGATGGCCTGAAAATCCTAACAGGAATGAAAACCCAACTGGGAATGCCGAGCCAATACACAGCAGGAAAATGATTTCCAAAATTTCAAACAAATTGCACCATGTGGGCACATTCCCAGATCAAATAGCTGGGTCTCGTGTAGTCTAGCCAGCTCAGTGCAAGTTCAGAACAAAGGGGCACTGCTTTAACAAGGCTTTCTATGTGCCACTGACTACTTCCATTCCTAATACTGTACATCTACTTGTTTGGCATCTAAGCACTTGTCATGTGCTTAGCCATGGGATAGGTGTGCTGGGAGAAAGCTAACTCAGTGAAGAAATTTATTTTCTTGTTAGGGAAACAATGCATTTATATAAAAATAATTCATTACAATAGAAAGGAGGGTATAGTAAATTTCCAAGTCAGTGGTAGAATACTTTAGATGGGACCTTGGTATTTGCAAGTGATGGAACCCAACTCAGATTTGCTGGAGCTGAGGGAGAGTTTGTCATCTCATATAACTGGCTCTGGAAGGAAAAATTGCAGGTAGCTAGAACTAGGTGCTTGATGATAGCCAGACTGTCTTTCCCTGTATTTCAATTCTCCTTCCCACATGTCAGCTGCAGTATCTTACACTGGTTTTCTTCCTGACAAGATCACCAGCATGACTGCCAACCGCAAAGTCCTCTTCTTCCCAGTTGCATTGCCAGAGAGGAAGGAACCCTTTTGCTTCTATTTCAAACTACTTTTAACCTAAAAATAACTCAAGGTGACACTAATTGGCTCACAATGGGCACATTCTGGGTGGGATGAGGTACAGGAAAGAGTGTTATGATTGGCCATCTCCTTTGGAACTTGTAGTTATCCTTTTCATATATCAGTCCTGTTGTAAAAGTGGCACATACCAGGTGTATGTCTAAATGGAATGTGTTCAAATGGAGGCTTGAAAAAGGTAGGGGCTTTGTTATATATATATATACTCATAATTAGCGCTTTCTTAGGGCCCAAGGGAAGTAGGTATCAAGTCTATTACTTTATGGAGTGCTCAACCTGTAGACCAGAGTTCCTTAAGCAGTGAGGAAGGAGGAGCAAGATGGTCCGACACAACACACCCAGGACTCTGGGAGAATGGCAGGGAGCTACCTGGCTGAAGAGAGCACGTGATGATCCAGAAGATGAATGTGCTAGACAGACTTATACAGGAAGCCCGGTGAGGGCTTAGATGGTTTCTTGCTTCCTCTGAAGTTTTACTCCTCACAGAGAGTGCCTTGTCACTTTCACATTTGTTCACCTCAGGCAGATGTAAATATAATTTCTTGAAGCAGAGATCCCAGGATTGGAAAATATAGAACCAAATACTCGACCTAAGTGGGTGACTGGGTCAACACTGAGAGCCCTTCACCGGGCTCCTCCACTGCCCCCTCCACCCCCTTGGTCTGAGGTGTGGGTGGAATTTAGCTGGGCAGTGGCATGAAGGAAGTCTCTGGGGTGTTGGCAGTGTTCTCCGTCTTCATTGCATGATGACGCCAAGGGGCATATTTGCACAATGTATTGAGCTGTGCCCTTAAAGTCTGCACTTCATTGCCTGTTATGCTTCAATAAAAATGTTGATGTATTTTTAAGATTTAAAACACAACAAAATAAAATTCAGAGCTCCGGGAAGTAAACTCACTGGTGATTGTTATAGCCTAGAGCAGCCTTGAAAGTCCTGTGCTCTGGCTTCATGGCACCTGGATGCAGGTCAGGACACCCTGGGCTGCGGTCCTTCCTCAGGACCAAGGAGGCCAGACACAGCTCCACTTGCGATGGGTGGCTGGGGCTGCCTGAGTGCGCAGCTCAGCCACACCGAGTTCTGAGATGCAGGCTAAGCTGCAGGGTGCTCTCCAGTCCAGGCAGGCAGCAGAACAAGGACAGGAGAACATCCCAAGCAGAGCAAAGGGTACTGCTTCTGCTCATGCAGGGAGTAGACACTTGGGTGGCTGCTACCTAGGCCAGGTGAGTGCGCCTCCCCAACCCAAGCTAGAGACTTGAACTGGGGCCAGCCAGCTTGTCCCTGGGGCAGCTGAGAAGCAGACCTAGTAAGGATAGTATGAGAAACAGCTAGGCTAGATAGAAATATAGGCAAACAAATAGAGCTAGGCCCTCGAGGGAGGGGAGTCAGTGCAGAGGATGGGACACACTGCAACAGTGGGGAAGGTGCATCCATTGAGGACCAGACTTCAAGACAAAAGATGAAAGGAACACACCCCCATAGTAGCAGTGACTGATATTCTCGGTGTGTATGATCACCTTGGGAAAGCCGGAGAAGCCCCTGACCCAACCCCTCCAGGAAAAGCCCCTGTTCTTTTCCACTCCCGCTTGCTCGCTTGCTATGTGACTTGCTTATCCATTTGACCCCCATTCAATCAATACTACCTGAGCAATTATACCCATAATCTCATTGTTTGACTATCATTTTGTTCCTGCCCACCCTCTGATTTCCCACTGGATCAATGTTACCTAATGATTATGCTTGTAATCTTATTAGTTGATAGTAATTTTCCCCACCTTGGACCCGCCTCATCTTGTGATTTGCCCTATAAAATTCCCTCGAAAAGTGGAGTTCTCTGCAGCCCAATAGGGACCCCATCTGTCTTTCTTAGACAAAAGCATTTCCCCCCAATAAATATAGCTTTCTTTCCCCAATAAATAGATTCTGCTGTTAACCTCTGTTGTTCCTAGAGTTCATCCTTCAATTTTAGAGAACAAGAACTTGTACAGACATCTAGCGGGTAGGGAGTTTCTTTCCCCTATATCAGTGGGCTGAGGTAACTGTCTAGCAAGGGAGGGTTAGTGAAGGGAACACGACTTCCCCCTTAAAGTGAAGCAGTTAAAGAAGGAGAGCTAAACATTCAGGTCCTATTTTAATCTGTGATGGAGACAACTGCTCCAGGAGGTATTGTGTGAGGCATTAGATCAGTTCCAAAAGGCTCTGTTGGGTCTTGTTTAGAGACACTCATGGTACAGGCTGGACCACCAGAGAATAGGTCTTTTGGAATTTTGGCTCCAGTTTTCAGGAGGCAAAGTCACAGCCTTGGACTGCAGAGTCCCGTCTGCTGTGCCTGGTGTCTGTTTACTGCCCCAAATTCCCAGGGATTCCTCAGGGGACATCCCAAAGGAAACTGTTGGAGAGGAGAGTCGAAGGAGCTGGGCCTTCTGCCGTGCCTGTGTGTGACATCCTGGATGTGCATTGCTGAGGAAGAACAGTGCAGGCCGGGAGAGCCCGTCTGCTAGACCAGTAATGAAAGAAGCTTTATTATGGTAACCTACAGGGAGAAAGTGCACTCATGAGCTGAGATTACAGAGACTGGCACTGGGTGGAAAGGCAGAGGGAGAGAACTGACACAAACAGCTTCTCACAGGCAGAGATCAGGCTGGGTCCCTGGACACCGACCTCTGGTCAGCGGCCCAGGGCAGGCTGGTCCTCTCTTCACATGGCTGACCTGCAGGCTCAGAGCCCAGGGATCTCACCACAGATGGAGAGTCCCAAGAAGGACAGAAGCTGGACTTCGAAACAGGAATTAGGGTCAATCGCCAGGGCAGTACCTGTGAAGTTGGCAAAAAGATCAATTTAAGACTGCAAAGCAGAGCAGATACATTATAAGTTGCACCTAAGTTAGATGTGGGCTCAGGAGAGCTCAGCTAGCAAGAGACAGTGAGGTTGAAATGAAAGCTTCCCTTCTCCACCCCTCCTGCCAGTCCTGGGAATAAGTAGCTGCACACCCTCTTCTTCTATTGCTTTTACTGATCCTTGATTATACTCCATAATCCCACAGCCCCTCAAGCTCTCTGTGCTTTCCTCCTGCTACAAAGAAGCCCTGTCTGTTGGCACACTCATATGAAGGCACAAATGACTGGCCATCCTGAGGGAGAGACCTTACTGACTACTTCTGGAAAGTAGGCAGATCTCGCCATCTTTCCGAGCTGATCTCGACTGATACCCACCTCATCCCAAGCCAGGGTGCCAGCCACTGAGATGCCCCTTTCTTAGAGTGTTCTATAAATATTGGGGTCTTGCCTCCCCACAAGAAGCTTGAGAGCAAGAAGGACTGAGGACCCCAAAGCCTCTCTCTAGCGGTGGGATGTGGGCACTGTGCTGCTTAGGCAGCGGATAATGAAGCCTTGAGTCGGGTGAGGGCATCCACCGACAGTCAGACCTCTCGGACGAGATGACAGGCTTTGACCTTCTGATACAGTGAACTGCTCCCTATTCAAGGAGCTCCGGTGTCAAGAAATCATCTCTGCCAGCAGGGGCAATACACCATAGGCTGGGCTATTCTTATGCCAATAACACAGAAGCAGAATTAACTCTCATTAAAATTTGTCAATGACCGACAACTCCCACTACACCTTTTGAGTCCCCATGGTCTTGGTTTCCTAGATAAACTGATAACATACCTTCCTTTTGCTGCTGGGCAAAGTAGGTGGGGAACGCTCTGCACATGTCCTTGATGAGCGTCCCGTACTGGGCTAGGTTCTTAACCCGGCTGGGTAGAACAGTGTAGGTCAGGCCGTGGGTGGAGGGGTAATGGGTGGAAGCCTAGGAAGAGGTGTTATTTAAAATGGTGAGATAAAGACATGGCACAAGAAAGAGGAAGAGGGAGAAATGGACTCCTTGGTCCTGAGCCTTGGGCACCTGGCAACAGCGGTTGTGGGTGATTCAATTGTCAAAACTAGTGATGAATCCAAACTTGGCCTGGGATTTTTGCTAAGTGTAAGCTCCTACCTAGCCACAAGAGGGCAGCATTCCCCCAGAAAAAACTATAATCTGTGTGTTCCTTTCTTGTCTTCCCTTCATTCGGATAATGTGGAATAGTTTAAAAACTATTTATGCTTTCTCTTGTTAATTCAGACAAATGGGGCACTTTGCTCTTTAAAAATTAGTAAGTTGCTTTATTTATATGTGACTCGAAGTAAAAATTTTGCTTTTCTCCAAGAGTCAGCAAAGCCTCCTGCCATAGACATGTATTATCTAAAAGCTCTGTGTAGGTTATTTAAGCAAATGACAGAGATTTCAGCAATTTGCCAAGGAGCTGCTGCTGGTTTTTAACTTGCTGTTAGCAGCAATTCCCTTTGTCCTCTAAGAGGCGAACAAAGAGCATCCATGGTCCTGGGCTTATTTTCCATTAAACACAGTGTATGTGTGTGTGTGTGTAGTGGTGTATGGTTGTGGGCGGGAAAAGACAGAAAGTTCAGGGATATGAATACTGCATGAACTGACTCTAGCCTCTACCATTTATAGTCAACAACTTACACTCACTGACATGCGGCTTGAACCCTTAAGGAACACTTCAGAACATGGTCATTGCATGGACTTTTCATTGACCAAATTATGATTTGATCTGAAGGCAACTTTGGCTGGACTCAGCATTCCCTGCACTGCCTCTGTCCTTTGCACAGTGGTGTGATTTTATAGGCATTAGGAATGGGGATGAGCTGGCTGCTGTGGTGGTGCACGCCTGTAACCCCAGCGCTCAGGAGGCTGAGACAGGAGGATCGCTATGAGTTCAAGGCCAGCCTGGGCTATATAACAAGTTTAAGGCCACCCTAGACTACACAGCAAGACGCAGTCTCAAAAAAAGAGGATGAGCATGAACTAAGTACCCCCCTTCCACGCGCAAAGCACTGTGCTCAGAGGGTGGATGCCAGTTAGAAATCACCAGCAGAATGAGCTGGTCTCACTTACCTGCTTGACTATGGCCTTCTTAATGTCATCCAAACTTGGGAAGACCTCTTGGTCCATCTTGGCCAGGACGCAGGCCATCTTGCTAAATAGCTTAGCTGCCAAGAGGGCCTTAAAGCAACACAACAGAAACAACAGAGACCTGCCTTCAGTTAGTCTCGGTATTACGGGATACCCGCTGTCCCTAGACGCTAGCACCTTGCTTTCTTCCTACTGTGACGTGTGTTGCCCTGGACACCAGAGCAAAGGTGATCGTCAGGACTGGCATTGTATACTGCTGTGGCTCCCCAGGGCCCCATGTCATTGTCCCCTATACTCTTGCTAGAGAGAGTTCACTCCCCAGAATTCCCCGGGTATTCTGCCTGGGAACAGGTGTGACTGGAGGGCAGGGACTTAGCTCCAGTAACAAGGCTGAGTTTAAGTTTTTGTTCTGTTGCTCAGCAGCTATCAGGGCTCTCAGTGCTCCACCCGCATCTTCAGCTGCTTCATCTGTACAGCAAGAAAGCAGCCCTCCCTCCCCCGGAGCTGTCCTGCGGGTGAGAGGCTGAGATGAGATGCCAGCTGCTCCTGAGGGTGTTGTGCAAGTTGCAGCATTCTCTTAGAATGTGCAGATTCCAGGCTGGGGTCAGCCCTAGGCGCCCCCTGCATGGGGCCCTGAGCCTGTCATTTGGCCTCCCTCAGTTTGAGTGTCAGGCACAGCTGCACAAATCAGTCCTCCAGGAAATGTTCCGAGTTCTTATGCTCCTCCTCGTGGACTACTGTGGGATATTTTGTTGAAGAAAAGTGCAGGCCCACAACAGAATTAGAAATCACTGGACTGTGTGCCCTTGAGGGGGAACCGGGCACACGTGTCACTGAGGACGTCGGGAGCGGGTGAGGTGAAGAGCAAGGGAGATGTCCGGGGACGACAGCATGGCTGGCGCAGGGGAGAGTGCAGAGGAACTGTATGTGAGCATTGCTGGCCACCTGACATGTTCCCTGCAGCCAGAAGTGATCGAGGTGGTTGGGCGGGGCTGGCTGGTAGGGCCGCTGGGTGGCCAGGTGAGCAAGGTAGCAGTGGGTGCTGTTTCTCAGATGGGGTGACTGAGGCCCGCAAAGTGCATGGTGGAGGCCAAGGCCACCCTCTAATCTTGCACCTTTCTGCTACATCTTTCTACTTAGAGATGGGCAAGTTGCAGCCAGATTTTGAAAAATGAAAATATGTTATTCTTCTTTTGAAATAAACATTGAGATCTGGAATGGAGACAAAATGACTTCGACGGCATATCTTTCTTCTAAGAAATGGAGAAAGCTGGGCATGATGGCACATGCCTGTAATCCCAGCACTCAGGAGGCCAAGGCGGAAGGATCGTTGTGAGTTCAAGGCCAGCCTGGGCTACAAAATGAGCTTAAGACCAGCCTGAACTGCATAGTGAGACCCTGTCTCAAAAAGACAAAAAAAAAAAAAGAACAACAACAACAAAAAAGACACGGGGGCTCCTTAAATGACTTTCTCTATACTGAGGCCTTCAGTGGTCATGTGAAGTGAACATCTCATAGGAACACAAAAGGATGCAGGATCCTCATGGACCAGCGAAGCTCTTCCTACATTCTCTGGCCCAGGAAGAAGTTAGCTGCAGGTAAGCTTGGTCCCTTACCTATGAAACTCATTCCCACTGATGGCCTAGACCTAGAGAAGGTCAAAGCAGATGGCATTCTCGTCTCTCTGCTATATTTTGGAGCAGATAAAGCTTTATTTGGCATAGTAATTAACATGTCCAGTATCCCACATCTTACATTCTTGTAGTCCAAGATTCCATCCCATTCACTCAAAACATTGCTGTCTCGGATGCTGACCATACCTCGGAAGGCATTGACATGGATGACTTGAGTTCCAACAGATCCATCCAGAAGATAGCTGTCATTGGTGCTCTGGGGGAAAACCAAACAACAATGAGGAAATCTGAAAGTTCAGAATCTGTACTTTGTCCATACCCTGCAGGTTTAGGGATGCTTGCAGGAAATTTGAGGGGCGCCATGCCTGATTATCATCATTGGAATACTTGTGCTTGAAGAGGTCTAGACAGATGGTACCCTCTCCACCCTACTCACCGTCAGAGCCAGAGATGGAGACAGGGAGAGCACTAGGATGGAAATTGTAATCTGAAATGGAAACACATGTTAGTGGCCTTTTTCTTTTGCCTCAGATGAGCTTAGAATCCTAAAGCCCTATCAGAGCTTTCTTACAATGATTAATACAAGAAGTGACCTAAACAGATGGTAAATATTTAAATTAAAATTGTTTTTAAAGTAAAAGACATATTGCCATTAACTGCCCCCACCAAATACTTTTCTCCTTTCAAACTTACTTATCCCATTGTTCTTGCTATTTCCTGAAGCAGTTCTGGAAGTCCTCTTTCATATCTGTGAGGTATGATGAGAAATACAATGAACACTGCCACCAAGTGCCATTCAATAGAAAAGCTCATAAAAACGTCATGGTGTATCCTCGTCTACCTTAGTCACTGTACCCGGCATTGTGAAACTTCTGTTTCTTCCTCAAAGTCAAAATGACCAGGAAAGGGAAGCATGGTGACCGCTGTGGGTCATCGAGACAGCCACAACAGTAAGACACTCACAGAAGAAAGCTTCCAGAACTCGTCAGAGAGTGGCAAGAGTGATGGGTGTGTTCAAAGCCAGGGGGAGTATTTTGAGGGGAATTAATGCAATGTGTCTTTTACTTTAATAAATTTTAAAAATTTAAACATTCACCGTCTTTGTGATCTTCACCATCTCTCTTGCCCATGGGGTCTGACTGTACAGCAGGAGTCTGTGGTTCAGTGCGTCTGAATGAGACACGCAGACTACTCAGGGGAAAAGTGAACCACGCACCCAAGGACACCTTTCTTGCTTCTGCTGCTAATCCCTGGACGAAATCTCAGGCAACCCTACCACCACGTGATCTTCACACAGGCAGGACCATACTAGACTAAACCGTAATCGCGCTTATAATCCAGATTCTCAGTCTTGTTTTCTCTACCTTCCTCTCTCCTTCTGGGGCAGCTCCTCTGGTCCAACTCTTCACCCAGACTCCAAATCACCTGGCTGCCCTGCACTTCTTCTGTCCACCCACCACCCCTCTGGAAACTGATTTCCTTTCCGTTCATTCTTCCCTCCTTGCCTCAGAATAAAAGGCCATAGACCACTTTATACCTCCTTTTGAAATAGATTGTATGTTAATGTTAACTATTAAAATATTTGTGCTTAATCATTTTTTTCCAGTGTGTCCTGCCCTGCCTGCTGAGGGAATGTCTGGCATCAGAGAATAAAAGAAGTAATTAGTGAGGGTAGAAAAAGGCTAGGGTAAGAAAGTTCAGCAATCAACTCTTGCTCACATCTAATAGATTATTATCTACAGGGCTTAAGGCTCCCCCAGATCCAGAGTTCACACCATCAGCTGGAATTGACAGGACCATCCCTTTGCCCCATCCCTACACCATCCATGCAATATTCTACATGCAGTTCCAATAATAAAAAGTGAAATACCTCTTCAAAGGGAAATGAAACAGCTGCTTGATGAATAATAAGTATAGTGGGGTGAGGTCAGCCGACAAGATACGTGAGATGCGAGGGCTACACTGTCTTGTTAAACTATTGAAGTTGTTGCCGCATATGAAATATATCCAGAGCTTTTCTTTCCTGGTGATTTGTAAATAACATAAACACCACTAAAATAGGAATGGTACAGAGATTATCATGGCCCCTATGCAAGGATGACATGCAAATTTGTGAAGAGCTACCTATTAAAAAGTAAAAAAAAACAGAAGGTGGACCAAAATACGAGTATCTACTTAACACCCAAAGATTCTTGATCTTTAACAAGTTAGTTATTAGTTCTTAGAAGAAGGCCCTTCATTCAGATATTTCAAAACAGAGACTTGCCAACAGAAAGATGATATGCCAAAATAAGATTTAAGATTTAAAAATTCTATTTGGGTTTAATCCAAAGTGTCCATGGATGGGAAAAAGAACTTCTCCATGGCTATTTTGGCTCTGGGAACATAAGCACCTACATTTGAAATGAGAAAATATACTTACAAGGTGGTTCATGGTGTCTCTCTCACAGACCTTACGCAACTGCATGCATAATAGGGTTTGCTATGTCTCATTTGCTTTCTAAATCTGGTTTATATAGTCTCAGACCATTTAGTTATTGCCATGATAAGGGCTCTGGGAGCAGTTAACCATGAGCCAGATATTAGTCAGGGGAGAAAAAAAGTAAAGCTTGTGTAATTACAGTTATCACTTTTCTTTAACTACATCTGAGTACATTTCCCTTTTCTCCTGATATTCCTACTGGTTCCAAGGCAAACACAGGGTATGAAGGAGTCTTTGTAGGCTGGCATATCCATGACCTCAGCCTCCAAGGTAAGACTTGCAACAGTAGATCCCACAGAATGGCCCTGAAACACAGTCAATGAACTCAGTGTTTCTACTTTTTTAATTTCAGAAAAGTCTTTTTTTTCTCACTGTGAAGGTGGTTGGGAGAAACCTCATGAAGTCCAAAGAGACAGATCGAACAAGATTAGACTGACTGAAAAGCAGTCTGGTCCAACTCTCATCCAAAACCGAAACCACGCGGCTGGCTCTGTAGTGCCCTTTGCCCACCCACCTAGCTGACCTTGTTTCACCTCTCCAAATGGCCACCTCTGGTTGAATTTCCTGATAGTCTGGAATTCTGTTCCTACTATGTAGCTTTGTTTCACTTCAAGATCCTTTTTTTTCCCCCCATAAAAGATCTTTTCACCAGCCCTGGAGCCCCTGAGACATAGGGGAACTATGTCTTCATATAATAACTTGGGCACTGATTTGGGCCTTTTCATGTATAATTTTCCCAAGTTCTGACTCTTGGTAACCCAGCTACCTGGATCAATTCCATAAGGCAAAAACCAAGTAGATATTTCTTGTGAGAGAAAAACTCTACAAGGGGGGCTGGGCCCTGGATTGATCCAAGAGGGAAGGCAGGCAGCCCAGGACTGACAGCACTTAAATGAAAATTGACCAATGCAACATCAAAGAGATGGAGTTTGGACACTCTCAGGTCACCTAGGGTTCACAGAATATTTTACTCATGTCTCCATTGTTCTCGATATTTCAGAAACAGCAGGCACAGACCACATCCCTAAGTTATCACTGACTACATAAGTAAATAAAATGAACTAAGCAAATGGATTTCAGAAATGAACAAATAGCAGGCTTTGTCTCTAAATAGGCAGAGTCAGTGGGGAGGAAATAACACTTAGCCCTTTATTTTGAATCCCAGTGCATTTGCAGGGAGGTTTATAGGGCCATCAGATTTGAAAACAAGATGGGATATTTATTTAAATGTATTACAACCCCTCTAATGAAAACTGCAGAAATCACTAGGAGAGAAAACAGGAAGGATTGTGATTGGCTGAAAACCCCAAGTAAACGTTAACTATGTATATTTATTAAGCAGCTTAGCACTCACAAACAACCCTGCTAGTGTGATTTCACTCGCCCCTTATGACAAGCTGTGTGAGTTGGAGCAACAGTGATTGATAACGACGCCTACAGATGAGGAAATTCAGTCAACAGATTAATTCTGCATTTCAAAGTCCAGCTCACACCTGTACGCTAACCAGATCTGCCAGTGCAGAGCTGAAATTTGAACTCAGGTCTATGGACTTCTAGTGCTCCAACCATATGTTTTCCCCCCAAATGTGCTACCCTTCAGAGATCATCAACTTGAAGCTGTAGATTAAAAGAGAAGCATCCTGGGGAACAAAAGTCTCCATCTGTTGTTGTTTTTTGGATAACTATCTTGAGTGACTAATTTTGCTAGTGTCTCCATGCATACGGGGACCACGATCAAATCTGGCTCTCTTACTTTTTCCTCCAATCCCTTCTTCAAGCCTAATTTAATCAGTATCCTCTTTGTAGACTTCCTTCATCCCCATCAAAATATGATCTCTGCTTTGGAAAAATCACGCTTACCTGCTTGTACCTTACTTTTGCTGTTTATATTTCTCCTACATTTATTTCAATAGTTCTGTGACGAGGCCCTTAAACTGCATATTTATGTTCCTTAACTGTAAACTCCATGAGGTTAGAGGCTGCACTTTTGTTTTCTGCTGTAGCTCAATGTCCGGTAAGGAGTATGCAGTAAATGTTTTGAACTGAACGGCAAATAATGGAATCAAACATTTAATGATAAAATGAATGAAGAAGACAAACTCTTAACAGAATAACACTCTTGACCAAAAAAATGATCCTCTTTATAAGCTCCAATTATAAGTTCAATTGCAAGGCTAACAGATAGGCATCAATATTTTTGTCCTTGGCTTTCAGGGAGAGATGTGAAGAACAAGAAATGTGGAAGCTGGCCCTCTGCAGAGCCATTTACCTTTTATCTTGCATCCTGGAAACTTTGGCAGGAGCAAGACGCCTTTGCTGTGGTTTCTTGTCCTGCCTGGTGTTTGTTATATGTGCTTTGATTTCCTCCTTAATGAATTTACTGCCTGCAACCAACCAGAGACTTCCTCATTTTTATTTTACATGACTACTTTCATTCTAGCATCCAGACATCTGTATTCATCCTTGTAATCGTACTTATGCTTGACTAATCTTTTCACCTATGCAGAATTTAGTGGGTATCAGACTTGAGGATTTTTCTTTAATTAGTGAGGCTTTGTTCATGCTTTATTTATCTATACCGCTTCTCTGATCTCTAAGCAAGTACAAAATGTAAATCAATAAGCCAATGATGTTTTTATGACCCAACAACAATCTCTCCATCTTGTTTTATTTGATCATTTTTTTAATTAGTTCTTTCCACTGTGTTTGATATGCAGTGTATCTGGCCTTCATGGTATGCCAGTTGCTTTGTAGTGATTCCTATATTCAGTCACGATTATACCCACCTGTTTCCTGTGGTTGCCTCTCTACCCCTCTGATCTAATCCTCTCAGCTTTCTGTACCTCCTTCACTCGTATATACGTTCAGTAACCTAAACCCTATTTTTCAAGTCCCTAATGGCCCAGACCCTTCTGTGCTTGTATTATCTCTTTCATTTCTGGCTCAGTTTTCCCAGATGTCCTTTCTTTTGTCATTCTGGGACAATACACCTTAATATTTTCCCACATAAGGCCCCATTGAGCAAGTATTCTAGCAAACTCTATATTGCTGTAGCCCATGAGAGTTACTCATCTCTTTATCTTGCTTGCTTCCCCCATTCCTTCCTAAAATCCATTCCAGGTAAATGGGCAATCCGAGTTCTTATCGTACCCTATCTTGTTAGGCAACTGACATCTTCATTTACACAGCTTTATGTGATTATTATCAGACTTTTTATTCAAGGAAAACTTCAAGACCAGGTCATTTTTCTTTACAAAGAGATGTGATTAGCATTTTGAGCCCCTGCCTGTATGAATGCATCCAAAAAGACTTAACTTGAGTCAAGAATTTGGTAAAATTTTACCCATTTGGCTAACTTTCAGTAATGTGCCAGACAGCAAGCTGATTAAAGTAGGTTCTTGGAAAATCTGACTCATGAGATGACACAATCTTACCTGTAGTTATTGTTGCAGTACATTTTGGCCTCTGAGAATTGTAACTTTGGTAAAACTGCTATTTCCGAGAAGGTAGTGAAGACCTGGGTTTGGGTAGTAGGGTGGCATGTGTACTGACAGGTAATAACGCATGGACAGAAATGAGGAGACCAAGGCAGGGTAAGGCCCTCGTCTCCAGCTCCCTCACAGCATCTCCATCAGGCTGGGTTAGGGTCAATATTCCAATCACTTGGATGAATCTTACTTCAAAGGAAGTCTGGATTCCTAGACTTCACCGCCAGGTATGTTATTTCACTGTAACACCTGTGCATGAAGCAATTCGTGCACATCCTGAGGCAGGATCTGTCCAGTTCCTCCCAGAAATGCTTTCGCTTACAATGTTTCCCAAGCTTTCCATCCTGTGCAATCCGTAAGGACTTCGCTCTTCTAGGTAGTTCATACAAATGGAATCATGTAATATGCATCCTTTACTTTCACTCAGCATATTTTCAAAGTTCATCCATACTGTAATATCTTCATTTCTTTTTATAGCTAGTATTTCCTGTATGTATATTTCAAGGAATGGGATCATTGAGCGATATAGTAATTTTATATTTTTATAATTTTATACTTAACTCTTTGAGAAACTACCAAATTATTTTCCACGGGTGCTGAATGATTTTACATTCCCACCAGCATGTAAGGGCTTTATTTCTCCACATCCTTACCATTTCTTGTTATTTTTCACTGTAGGCATCTGAGTGGGTATGAGATAGTATCTCACTGTGGCTTTGATTTGCATTTTCCTAATACAGGAAATTTAAAATATGGCTGTGGAGGTGTGGACTTGGCCCAGATGAGGAGTGAGATGTTAAAGTGTTCGAGTCACTAAACTCACTGATTCACTCAGTGAAGAAACATCCCCAGAGTGTCTTTTCCAAATTAGACCCTGACTGCTGTGGGAGTCTGAAACATGAATGAGACCAAGTCTTTTCTCTGAAGAACTTTCTGGCAACTGGGTGAAATGAGACATTGAACTTGTCCTGAATGTGTAATCTATTCGACTTGTAAGCAGTTTTGAAGGGACCAAGAGGAAATGTTAGAATGAACTCCACTATTACTGCCCTTGTTTCACCCATCCCCATCTCTTACTGAGAATGTTTGGGAAGGTGTTAGTAGAGGGCCCCAGTTAAAGCAGAAGGCTGGCTGTGTCGCTTTTCTGACTCAAATCCAGCTCCAGCATTTCATCGTGCTCAACATACAGGCACATGTGCTACAGTACATGCAAACCTTCTGGGATCAGAGCCTACTACCTCTCTGCCTTCAACCCCCTGCCAATCACCTTCACTTCTAAACTTTTTCCTCAGGGCCTTTGCATAGTCTGTTCCCTCTGTCTGGAACATTCCCATTCAGGAATCCTTATGCTTTACTCCTTTGAACTGTGACCTCAATCAGGCCTTCTCTGGTCACTCTATATAAATAAACTGCAAACTTCCCTATCACTCTTGACATTTCTATCCTTGTTCTTTGTTTTAATCTTTCAATCCATCTGATCACAGCCAAACATACTATGTGCTTTACTTTACTCTAGGATATAATCTCCATGAAGATGAGAACTTTGTCTACTTTGCTTCTTGCTTAATCCCAATTTATAACACAGTGCATATACCTGGGATATAATAAATAATTGTGAGTTAAAGAGTAAATTTTTCAAAAGAGCCTTCACAAAAAGAAAAGAGTGCCATGAGAGAGGATAACAATCAGGACCTAATATGCAATAAGGGGGAGAGAGAGAAACCAGGTTTGTCTGAGAAGAGGCTTTGGAATAGGTCAGATCCATCCCAACCCCTGGGGCCCTGGGAAGGGGTACAAATGAGATTAGTTATTCTGCCTTGTATCTTGAGGTTCAGCAGAGGGGCAGAATCTGGATCTACCTGATTTCAGTATATAGAGGGACACCTCTGATTTGCTAAGTGGGTAAGACTGAAGTGGTTTCTTGATAAAGCAAGAACTTGTCAAGGGGGATTTCTGAGCCATTTTGTGCATCAGATCAATAGAGGTGTTAATCCTCAATCTAGATAACAGAATGAGCCAATTGCTGACTCTGGCTTTAAACTCCACCATAGATTAACTGACTGTCAAGGGCCTCAGCTGCCAGCAGACAAGCCCTGCTGGGGAAGAATGTCAAACATGCGTGGCAGAGACAGGGACATTCCGGCCCGGATCCTCCCCAAGTGGCACAGGAGCGGTCATGATGAGGTCTTGAAAGGCTCTTGGTATTTCGTTACCTGCTGCCATCGTGACCCACAAGAGCAGAAAGTAAATTATTTTGTGCCAGATTATGTGGTGAGATTGCCTGGCAAATATTGGGACCTAAGGAAAGAGAATGCCAGGCAGAATCAAAACATAAAACATTTTCCCCTTCTACCAATAAATTTTTAAACAGAATGAAAATGTTACTAAGCACCTTGAAATTAAAGTTGACTCTCTAATAATATGATTATTTTTATGTGACCTTTCCTGGTATTCATCTATTAACATGATTTTTATAAATGAATGTGTCGAGTTTTTTCACTTTTGTATGTTTAAATTAGCCAGTCACATGCTGGTAGGGAAAAGGTTGCTTTTTCTAATTACATGTATGACATCCTTGTGTGAAAACAGGATTATTATTTACTATTTTTCTTTAAGATAAACTCCCAAAATATATGTCCAAATATTCAGACACATTCTGATACAGGTGTGTTATATATTGCCAAACTGTTTTCTAAAATATTACATTAATTTTCACTTCCAGTCATATTGTATGACTGGAATACAAATTTTATAGTAACAATTGTTACTTTTTATGTTTAGTTTTGAAATTTAGTAGTTAGAGCATTATATCTTACCTTTGTTTCAAATTTATTTCTTTAATAATTGATGAAATCAACTACTTTTCCATACGACATTCTTGTTTCCTTCCTTCCTTCCTTCCTTTGTTCCTTTGTTCCTTCCTTTCTCCCTTCCTTTCTTCTCCTTGCTTTCTTCTCCTTCCTTCTCTCCTTCCTTCCTATCATTTGCAATTTGCAATTCTTGTATGAATCCCAGATTCTTCATTCTTCACTGTAGAAACACCACCAGTATTACCTAATAGGGTTATTATCAGAATTTATCAGAACAAAGTTGGATAGTGGTAACAAGTTGTCATATTGTCTGGCTTTGGTTGCTGGCTCTAACTTTTGAAAGCTGATGAGACATCTCAAGATCATATTACCAAGAGCAGGTAGAGATTAGAGATTATTATACCTATCATCAAAAAATATTAGCTGTCATATCAACTGTTTTTGTCTTTGAATTTCTAATTACACAAGTATTGCACCCTATTAAAACATGAATGATAAGGAAAGTCACTTTTGACTAGTACCCCAGTTTCAATCACTTCTCTAGTGATCACCATAGTCTGTTAGGCAGGTATATATTAGGACCTTTTGTGTGCATGTGTGCCTAGGCACATATGGTGCTTCTACAGATCCATACAAAACCTGCAATTTCTGTTTCACATAAGTAAGATCATATGGTATATATTTTGCTTCCACATGCCTTTCAGTCTTAGAGACTGTACTATGTCGTACTGTGAGATCTACTTTATCCTCCTGCATTTTGCATAGTAAAGATATAGTGTGTTTTCACTGAGTAATTCCTCTCAGCAGAAAATGAGAGTGTCCTTTTCCTGAGACTCTCACTAAGAGTCTTAGAAACATTTTCCATTTTCATCAGGGCATTATGGATGTTTTATTTTGTATTTTCTTGATTACTAGTGAAAATTTGTAACTTTTTGGAATTTTACTGGCCATTTTCTTTTCTTGTGTGAGTTGCTCATTTTTAATATTTTGCTCCTTTTTAAATGAATCATTTAAAAATTAATTATAAGGATGTCTTTATACTATGTTGCAAAATTTTCCTGTCACAATTTCTCATATCTATTAACTTATTTGCAGTCTTTTATGGCACAGAAATTCCCTATTCTAGTGTAATCAATCATGTCAATTATTTTATTTAGGGTTATTAAAATATTTTGTTGAAATGTCTTTACTACTGTCACCATGGGACCCAGCAGTCAGGCTGAGAAGAACCTAGGACTTAGCAATTAACCCTGATGGAGGAATCCTCCCCCTCCCCCTACATCAGTGGGTCCGGGCAACTGGGAAAGCCAGCCACACAGTAAGACCCTGACTAGGGCACACATGTTGGACAGGAAAGACTAGTGGGATGGGAGAGTCTAAAGTACAAGCCACTATGTGGTAAGTTTGGTGAGCCAGCACTGTCCTTAGGGACAAAGATACCCAGAAGAGAAACAGGTAGGTGGGGCCAACCCCTTCTTAAAAATTTAATTTAATTTTGTTTTTATCTTACTTTCTTTGCAGTTGCCTTTTTTGCTTTTCCTTTCTTTCTTTTTTCTTTTTCTCTCTCTTTTCTAAATGGGGAGAACTGCAGCTACAGGAAACTAATTCCCCAAACCCAGAGACCAATCAATCTCTTGATTACTCCTTCATTCTTTCTTTTCTACTCTCTTCTCTAGTTTCCCAAACCTTGCCTGACCATCCTTTGTCCTCCAGCCTTGCTTCTACTTCCTTTTCAGTTATCTTCGGTTTGTACACTACCCTCTCAGCACAGGTAAAAACACTCTATCAAAAGGAAACACTTTGCATACAAACTCTTAATTTATGATTGGTTCTATTATATAACTATAGACTTTGCTCCTATGGTCTAAAGTACAAAATCAATAGTTACCACAGTTTGTCAGTTTCTAAACTGCTTGATGCTCTCCTTATTATTAAATTATACTACTTTTGCCAGGATGTCATATCTGCTATAATCAGTTGTTCTCCTTTCTGTAACAATACTGGGAAGCTCTGGGGTAATAACCTCACCACAGCCCAACACCAAAGGATTGGGAATTGAGCCAAACAGATAACAAAATCCAACTCTAATTAATTGGAAAGGTAGGATCTTGGGAGAGACACAAATCAAGAGCCTCCTACACAGAGGAGATATTCCTGAAGAACAGACTTTTCTTAGAGAGGCCTTGGTACTGGGGATATAGCTACCTACTACAAAAACTCAAAAGGGTCACTAGAGAAAACAAAATAATTTCCTTTTGAAATATAAAGTGATGAAGCAAAATGCAATCTCAGACCTGCAGCCCACCCAGAGCAAGTCTAGCAGATATCCACATAGATGAAATTGGAAGACACTTACCTGGAATTTCTCAGATGATAGCAACTGAAATAAAGAAACAATTCCATGAGGCTATAGAGGAAACCAGATCAGAAATAATCTCTCAGGTAAAAAAGAAATGACAGTCATATTAAAGCAATTGTTCAGGATATCTAGAGAAGACATAGATAAAAAAGATAAAGGAGCATGGAAAAATGGTGGAAACCTTGAATGAACAATATAGGAAAGAAATAGAATGCACGAAACAGATTCAAAGAGATATCCAGGAAGTTAAAAATTCCATTGAAAGCTGGCAAAACTGCTTGAATGAAACTGAAGATAGACTTTCAGGCCTTGAAGATAGCTTTGCAGTTAGTGATCATGAAAGGAAAAGTCTCTTAGAGATAAGGGATCAGGAAATAACAACTCAACAACTGCAAGACAATGCAAAGAAAAACAATAGGACACCAATAGAACAAAGGCAGGAGTCAACACAAATGAAATAAAAAGATCATTTGTAGAAGAAATAGCAGAAAATTTCCCAAGGATGGGAACAGAATCTTACATATAGATAAATAAGGCATATGGAACTCCAAATACCCATGATAAAAATAAATCTACACCCAGACATATAATAAGCAAGATCCCAGAAATTTAGCACAAGAGCAGAATATTAAAAGCTGTTAGAGAAAAGAAACAGATCATCTACAAAGAAAAGCCCATTAGAATCACAGCTGACTTCTCAGCACAAACCCTCAAGTCAAGAACAGCCTGAAGTTAAGTATTTCACATCATGAAAGCAAACAACTTCCAACCCAGATTGATGTACCCTGCAAAACTATCTTTCAAAATTAATGGAGAAATAAGATACTTCCACATCAAAGGACAACTGAAGAAATTCATGACTGCCAAACCAACCTTACAGAGTACTGCAAGGTATTCTAGAAAGAGCTAAAAATGACCACAACTTCAAGAACAATAATACAAAGGGATCACCAAGAAGAGCAAGCAATTAAACAGGAGAAAAGTAGGGAACCAACAGCTGGAACATGATAAAAATAAACCAATACATATCAGTTATAACCATCAATGTAAATAACCTCAATTCACTAATCAAAAGAAGCAGACAGGCAGTGTTTAAGAAACAAAATCCAACAATATGCTCTATACAAAAAAGCACATTTAACTTAAAAGAAATTCATGGATGGAAAGTTAAAGGATGTAAAACAATATTCCATGTGACAGGAACCCAGAAACAAGCAGGGGTAACTATTCTGTTTGCAGACAATGTGAACTTCAAACCAAGAATGATCAAAAGAGATAAAGAAGGTCACTACATACTGGTTAGGGGAAAACTGCAAGAGGAAGAGATAGCAATCATAAATATATCTGCACCAAATACAGGAGCACATATCTATAGAACACAAATATTAACAAACATGAAAAATCAAATCAGCAATAACACAGTTGTAATGGGGGATTTAACATCCCATTGTCACAAAGAGATAGATCAACTTGACAAAAAATCTGCAAAGAAATAACAGAACTAAACTAAATTTGTGAACAAATGGACTTAGCAGACCTTTACAGAGTGTTCCACCCAACAATATCAGAATACATATTCTTTTCAGCTACACATGGGATGTTCTCTAAAATAGACTGTATACTAACCCATAGAACATGCTTAAGTAAATGCAAAGGAATTGAAAATATCCCATGCATATTATAAAACCACAGTGCAATGAAATTGGAAATTAATGGCAAGAGAAATTGCAAAAACTCCATTAACACATGGAAATTAAATAACACCCTCCTGAACAACCAATAAGTCACAGAGAAAGTTAAAGAAGAAATTAAACAATACAATCAAACAAAAATGCAGATACAACTTACCAGAACCTGCGGGAGTCAATGAAAGCAGTCCTCAGAGGGAAATTTATAGCAGTGAATTCTGACATCAGGAAAGCAGAATGAGCACAAATAAACAACCTAATGCTGCAACTCAAAAAGAAAAGGAAAAAAGAATAGCAAGTCAAGCCCAAAGCATACACAAGAAAAAGAAGAGCAAGTGAAGCCCAAAGCCCATACAAAGGAAGATCAGAGCAGAAATTAATGCAATTGAGACTAAGCAGACAATATAAATAACTAATGAATCAAAGAGTTGGTTCTTTGAAATAATAAATAAAACTGATAAACCCCTAGCCAACCTTGTCAAAAAAGGAAAGTAAAAACTCAAATTCATGCAATGAGGAAAGAAAAGGATGAAATCACTACAGATCCTGTGAAAATATAGAAGATCATCAAAATCTACTTTGAAAATCTTTACTTGTATAGGATGGAAAACACAGAAGAAATGGACAGATTCCCAGAAATGTATGAATTATCAAAGCTGAATCAAGAATGTATAAAAATTCTGAATAACCCAATGTCAATTAATGAAATTGAAAATGTAATTAAAAACTTACCAACAAAGACATGAGCAGGTCCTCATGGATTCACAGCTGAATTCTACAAGACATTTAGAGAGCGTTCACTGCCAATACTCCTCAAACTCTTTAATGAAGTTGAAAGGGAAGCAATACTCTCTTACTCAGTCCTGGAGGCAAGTATTACCCTGATACCAAAACCAGAGAAGGACCCAACCAAAAAAGAGAACTACAGGCTAATCTCCCCAATGAACACAGATGCAAAAATCCTCCAGAAAATACTAAACAGAATGCAGCAAATCATCAAGAAGATTATATACCATAACCAAATGGAATTCATCTCAGGAAATTTGGGATGGTTCAACATACACAAATCAATAAACATAGTACACCATATCAACAGAGCCAAAGACAAACATCACTTGTTCATCTCAATAGATGCAGAGAAGCTTTTGATAAAGTCCAGCACCAATTCATGATAAAAATCCTACAGACAATCTGAATAGATGGCCTTTACCTCAATCTGATAAAAGCCGTCTATGACAAACCAACAACCAACATCATACTAAATGGACAAAAACTGAAAGCTTTCACTCTAAAATCAGGAACAAGACAAGGATGTGCATTATCATCACTCCTATGAAATATAGTTCTGGAAATATTAGCCAGAGCAATTAAAAAAGAAAGAGAGAAATAAGAGGAATAAGGATAGGAAAGGCAGAAGTTAAATTAACATTATTCACAGATGATATGGCACTCTACATAGAAGACCCCAAAAACTCCACCAAAAGACTTCTAGACCTAATAATCAAATTCAGTAGTATAGCTGGATACAAAGTCATCACTCAAAAATCAATAGCATTTCTGTACACAAACAACAAACTCATTGAGAGAGAAATAAGGGAAACCACACCTTTCACAATAGCATTCAAGAAATGAAATACTTAGGAATCAATCTAACAATAGAAGTAAAAATGTATATATTGAAAGTTATAGTACTTTGAAAAGGGAGATCGAAAAAGATATAAAAAAATGGAAAGATAAACCCTCGCTCATGGATAGGTAGACCCAGCATTGTGATAATGGCCATACTCCCAAAACTGTTATACAGATTTAATACAAACTGATCAAAATACCATTAGCATACCCCACAGATCTAGAGAAAACAATCCTAAAATTCATTTGGAAACAGAAGAGACCTAGACTAGCAAAGGCAATCCTGGGCAACAAAGACAAGGCAAGAGGCATCACAATCCCTGACTTGAAATTATACTACAAAGCTACTGTGATAAAATCAACATGGTACTGCAAAAAAGCAGACCAGAGGATCCATGGAACAGACTAAAAGATGCATACACAACTACAAACACACTCAGCCACCTTATCTTTGACAAAGGGGCCAAACATGTTCACTGGAAGAAAGATAGCCTCTTTAATAAATAGTGCCGGAAAAACCTACTTTCCACATGCCAAAGACTAAAACTAGACCCAAGCCTATCACCACGCACTAAAGTCAAAATGGATTAAAGATCTAAATATTAAAACAGAAACACTAACTTTAATGAGAAAGAAGAGAAAGTACGTAGAAATCTTGAAGACATAGGAGTAGCCAGAGAGTTCATGAACAAAAACCAAACTGCCCAGGAAGTACTTCAAAGAATGAACAGTTGAAATTCCATCTTATTAAAAAGTCTCTTCACATCAAACGAAATCACAAACAGAATGAAAAGGAAACCCACAGAGTGGGAAAAAATATTTTCACCAACTTTCTCTCAGATGAAGGACTTCTCAAACTCTAGAACATATAAAGTATTGAAAAAAATCAGGTCCCCCAAATTCAAAGACTTAATCCAAAAATGGGCATCTGAGATGAACACACACTTCTCTGATGATGAAATACAAGTGGCAGATACATATATGAAAAAATGTTCAGCATCTTTGGTCATTCAAGAGATAGAAATTAAAACAACACTGAGATTTCATCTCACCCCAGGAAGAGTGGCTATCATCAAGAAATCAACTAATAACAAATGCTGGCACGGTTGTGGGAAAAAGAGGAACCCTCCAGAATCAGTCTGGAGATTCCTCAAAAAGCTAGGATTGGAGGTCCCATTTACCCTAGCTCTTCCTCTTCCCAGTATTTTCCCAGAAAAATTAAAAACATCATACCACAGAGATATATGTTCACACGTTTATAGCTGCAAAATTTATAACAGCTAAATCTTGGAAACAGCCCAAATGCCCATTAACTGAGGAATGCATAAAAAAGGATGTTTTATACGATAAAACATATATATATCGTATAAAAAAGGATGTTTTATACGATAAAACATATATATATCATATAAAAAGGTGTTTTATACGATAGTGTACTACTCACCTATAAAGGATAAACTCAAGGCTTTTATAAGTAAATGGATGCAAATAGAGACCATACTCATAAGTGAAATAAATCAGACTCACATGTGTAAACATTGTATTATCTCCCTTGTGTAAGAAACTGAAAAAAGTAAATAAAATCCAAAATGTACAATAGACATTGTGAAATGAGAAGAAATTTCTCAAAAAGAAAGAACTGGAATGGGGGAAAGGAGACAAGAGTGAAGGGAAAAGAAAATATATATAGATACAGATATACACAAAATAGCTAGGACAATTATACTACTAATTTCTATTAGTTCATTGAAAAGACAGGTTGGTGCTTATATTGTTTGATCAATTTTTCATGCCTATGTCTTGTAATCTGAACAACTACTTTTAAGATAATACACAATGTATTAGCTATTATTAATGTCCTATTATCACATTTTGAAATTCTGTATCTTTGTTTTTATTTTTTCTCTTTTAATTAGATACAAAGTCTTTACTACTCTCAAAATAATTTCCTTTTATACAATATAGCTGTACTTTGAAAGTTTAGATAATTAACTTAGAATTTAGTTTTGTAAACATGTGATTTAGGTTTTCAATGCTAGTTGCTTCAATAACGTTTATTAAATTCTTTTTCCAACTGACTTGCAGTATCACCTTATTGCATGCTCAGTTCCTACATGTGCAGATGTGATTCTGCATTTCCTAGTGTATCTCATTGACCCCTTTGATTATCACACTGGATGCTATCACGCCGTCTGCTTTTGGATACTGGCTCTAACTTTTGAAAGGTGATTGGACATCGTAAAGTCATATTGCCAAGAGAAAGTGGGGATTGGAGGTTATTATACCTATCTGTGAGAGTAACTGACACCATAAATTTTATAGCTATTGCTTTCTAAAGTTGCTTTTGTTTCTTTTCAAATTTGTTTAATCTATTCTTGCTCATTTATTTTTCCATTTGAATTTTAGAACCATTTTCTCAAGGACTTTTGATTGGCAATGTCTTGAATTCATTAATTCACTTGGGGGAGAGTTAACAGATCACCTGTCAAATTGGTCCCTCCCCTAACGGTAGCATGCCATTCACAAAGCGGCCACTAGGTGGGTGTAGGAGCAAAGAAGCTCGAAACGTCTTTCTAGTGCTTTTGAGAGAACTGCTCAAGAAGTACAAAAGGAAAGAAGAATGAGTTCGTTGGACAGACTGAGGTTAACTGCAGGTGATATCTTATCCTTATTGTACACAAGTTAGAAGTTTTTATTTACATGATTTCCCTTGAAGTAGGGGAAGAAGGTGATCTTTCCCTATTTTGTAGATGGTAAAGTAAAGCCCACACAAGATGACTTCTGGATATGCAGCCATACATGGAGCAGAGCTTGTGTCTTCGTATGCCAAGATTTCACCACTCCACACCATCTGAGAGGAATGTAAAGTGGCAGGAAAATGTGTGCGGGGCCATCAGCCCTGTGTTCAAAGTCTCTGCACCTCTCATTTCATCTTCATCTCATTTCTGGATGGTCAGCTGCATATTTCCTTTCCAATTCTTCCCTTTCACTAGAGTAATCAATTTTGTTAGTCAGAGATAGGGAAAAGGGGAAGAAACACGGTTACTATTTCAAGGAGGTGGGGTGAGTGGGGTTGAGTGGGAACCTGGCGAGCTTCAAAAAGCTTGACCTTACCTCCTGAGAACAGTTTGGTGGACTGAGGCACAAGATGCCCATAACACCTCTCTTACCTGCTTCTGAGTCACCACAAGAAGCCTCTGAAGGACCCCTAAAGACCAGGGAATTATTGTCTGTGACCCCAGGGGACAAACAGAGTGGACAGGAATGATGGGGACAAGCTCCAGACAGTTCCAGGCAGCTCCAGGCATCACTTGACAATATAAAGCAGCTGCTGCATGAGTGAACACCCTACTGGGGGCTTGTTTTCCAAAATGACTCTTGCTGAGTCACCGTGGAAGTGTGACAGCTTTGGTACGGGCCCTTTCAATTTCCTGTAGCCCTAAAAAAGGAGTTAGAAGCCTCGCTGTTGCCTTATAAGGCCATTTGAGGTAATTCTTTGGGAAGGAAGGGCTGTGACTCAGACAGGTCTGCAGCAAGGGTAGGGAAGGACAGCACACAAGGTCAAATGTTCACACACACGCACACACACACACACACACACACACACACACACAGAGGGCCCTTTACAAAGATCCTTTGGTCTTTTTTAAAATTCTTATGTTTATTGGTACAATTTAGATATACGTAATGATCACATTCACCATATGGAATTTGTACCTTACATGATATAACCTGATGGTCTTTTTTTCCAATGAAGCCCCTCCCCTCCCTTCAACCCTTCTTCCCTTCCTTATTTACAAATCTTTGTTTCCATTTTATCCTGCTTTTATTGTTTTCTTTTCTTTTCCTTTCCTTCCTAACCCCCCAGTTTCCCTTTCTTTTGAACAACTTCTTCCTATTTCACAATACCTTTTGTACACTTTGGTCCTTAGTTACACATTTGGTAACTCATGCCAGAGAAACAATGCAAGTTTTGCTTGTGTGTCCGATTTATTTCATTTAAGAGTATGATCTCAAGGCATATCCATTTACCTAGACCCATGTCTCTCACCATGCACTAAATGAAAATCAAAATGGATCAAAGATCTAAATATTAAAACAGAAACACTAATTCTGATGGAAGAGAAAATAGGTAGGACTCTTGAAGACACAGGTGTAGGCAAAGATTTCAGGAATAAAACCCCAATCTTGTCCTCTTAAATTCACAGAACTTGAATTCCCCTGTGCCAGTATGGTAGTGGTGGGGAGCTGGAGAGATGTTTATTCCCACCCTGCAGGAAGCAGCTGAACCTGAGCTATGACTCTAAAAAGAAAATATCAGCTGTAAGGCTATAAGGCTGATACTTGTCATGCATTACAGTTCGGTGGTCGTCTCCCAGTAATTATTTGCACCATTCCGGCACAAGCTGCTACAGTGACTCCAAACAGGGATCCAGATATATGACTGAGAGGTCCTGGCCCCCCAGAAATACGAGCTTCAGACCCTCAGAAAAGCTCCAGAGCTCATAAGAGCCTGCTTGTATTGAGGCATGCTCTGTGACTCCCCACAGCATCCACTGCTGCTGTCTGAGGGGCATCTGTAAAACCTCCTCTCATGCCCGTACCCTTGATGGAAGGACCTGGGCTGATACAGCTTCTGACAGCAGTACTCTCCTAGCATTAGAGATCACTGCACACTGCGTTCTCTGTGAGCTTCAAACATTCATCTCCAATACTCCCCTCGCCTCTGCCTGGCTGATGCA
This sequence comes from Chinchilla lanigera, assembly GCF_000276665.1. Taxonomy (NCBI): domain Eukaryota; kingdom Metazoa; phylum Chordata; class Mammalia; order Rodentia; family Chinchillidae; genus Chinchilla; species Chinchilla lanigera. The sequence continues at coordinate 16,105,062 of NW_004955424.1, forward strand.
GAGCTGGCCTACACCTCCTTGTCCAGGTCAGTTCTTTTAAAGGTTCAGCTAGAGTCACCTGTCTCATTCACACCTGCATTTTTCTTCTTCTGAAGTCCTAACCAAGAAAGATAGAAGGGACAGCCCTGGTGCGGATAGACCCTCCACTGCACCCCAAACCCTCAGCTACTAATGCAGTCCTGTCAGCCCCTGCCTTGATTCCACTACTCACTATTTGCAGTTGTATTATGTCAGTGTTATGAAATTCTAATACTGCATTATAAAACTCAGAATTTGGATCTGAGAGCTGCTCTGTATCTTGCACATGGGAATTTAGATCTCGCTCCAAAAAGAAATTTGAGAAGGTTAGGATGTTAGAAGTGGAAGGCATTATCAAGTGTCTGCCCTTACTGGGCCCTGACACCAGCTCTCCCTCCTCTATTGCTACCCTGTACATGTATTAGATAAATACCTACACACACACACACACACACACACACACACACACGCACACACACACTCACACACACTTTCTACACAGTTTCATTGTCAGTTGCCACTAGGAAAAGATTTCCAAGGGGCCAACGCCATTCTTCCCTACTAACAAGGGAGCTGGGATCAGGAGGCCTATCCCAACCTGCTTACTGAAATCAAGAGAGGCTAAACAACAGAGGTAGAGAAGTTCGGTTGGTGTTTCAATTTTAAATATTAAACAGAATTAAACAGAATGCTGGTCAACTCAATACCATCAGTTTCCTGTCTTTTTTATAAGGGTAAAGGCTGGAATATTTATGAGTTAGGGGTTTTCGTTATTCAGAATAATAACATAATATTTATCCAAGAAAACAACATTTCATTTTAGTAGTCTCATTTGGTGGGTACATTGTGTTCATATGCCAATACAAATAAAGAAAGAATAGAATATATTGCATATTATGTCAACAAATGTGCACCAGTTTTAAGTTGTGTAAACTTTATGTTGACATAATTACAAACTAATACAAATTGGCAAGGAAGGAAGAGCTTTACTTTCTTGACCTATTTAGGTGTAAATTGCTACACTGATACCTATTACTCATAAATCCTTACTTGTACAACCTAAAAATTCAGACATTTTTCCTCATAAATATAACATAACCAACACAAGAATAAATATTGGTAAGTTGATGTTTTATAATCCTTAAGCCCTTAATCAAATATTGACAATTAAAATCCTTCATAGAAAAAGGGTCCAGTACGGAATCACGATCACACTTAGTTTTCTTGGTCCTTTGGTCCTTCCAGTGTGGAAGGCCTCCTCAGCCTTTCATTTTAATGATCTCAACACATTTGGAGCTTACACGCTGGTTGCTTGGTAGAATATCCCTCGTCTGTGATTAAATTGTTCTTCCCTCATGGCTGGGCTCGGACTGTCATCCATGTAGGGTTCATCACTGCAGGAGTATCCCGGAAGGGGTGCTGCGCCCTTCGCACTGCCTCCTCGAGGAGGTGCAGTGCTTGGTTTTGTTCCATTACTTATGGTGCTCATCTGGGTCACTTGAATATTATACTTTCTACATATTTTATATATCTGTATATATAAAGTCTTCCTTGGTATCCTGTTTTGTTTAATGGATTGTAATCCATTACTACCATTATTTATTTGATGCTCAGATTGTCCCCAATTTGATCAGAAGGAGTTCTTCATGCTCGCTTCTGTATCTTTTCGTCAGGCTCCATCATTCTTGGACTATGTCCTTACTGCTTGGCCCAAGATCTTCTGGGCCTATCTTGTCATTTGCTCGCTCCAGTCCTGGAATCAGCCATTTCTCCCAGGAGCTCTGGTTCGTTTTACTGAATGGTGTTCAGATGTGGAGATATGGGTTCTGGACGTGCTCATTTCTGTTTGGGTGTCTCTGCTCTCAGGTTTCGGTAGACAGAACTGGGGAATATATATACATAAGTACATCCTTTTGTTTTTCTTGAGACAGGATCTCACTGTATAGTCCAGGCTGGCCTTGAACTCACTATGCAGCACAGGCAGCAAGTTTCCTGCCTCAGCCTCCCAAGTCCTGGGATCACAGTGTGTGCCACCTCTCCTGGTTTATCCTTTCATTTATATTTAGAACTATACAGAGATAAATGTAGATGTGAATGTGCCCACTGTATATTAATATACTGATGCACAACAATTTATTACATATCATCCACATCTGTATATAGTGAAAGCTGTAGTCCATGTATCTTAATTTAAATTTAATACCGGCATCCACTTTAGTTTCTCACTCTCCATATTTGCAACTCCCCTTTCTGACAGAGACAATTTGGCTCTTGTCCTTACTATACTTACATATTTGGTTAATCATTCTACATACGGCCAAACACAGTTGCCACCAGCATTCCTTCCCCTACGTGGACCCTCCTGACTACACTCAGGCTCTGCTTGCTGGTCCTCTCTGCTTGCCGGCTTGGCCGCTGTCCTCTCCCCACCACAGGGCGCCCGCACGCCCTCTAGGATCTGACACTCTGCTCCGAGTGCCCGTGGCTTCCACTGTCACTGTACCCTCCAGACACGGGCACAGGCACGGGCACAGGCTTTGCTGTGCCCCATCTAGTGGATTTAGGGAAATTGCCATCAAATTGTTAGGGGTGGGAGAGAAAGAGACTAGAAAGAACATACTCTTTCTTTCTCTCTTTCTTTCTTTATTTATTTTGCAAGATAAAAGAGAGATCTTTTCCACTATAGCACTATATTGTCCAGTGTTTTTAATGGTGATTATGTCAACTGGCTTCCAGTTCAAGAGCCTAAATCTGGGGAAAAACTTCTGAAAGTTTTCCATCAAAAGGTGCTCCCAAGTGGAACAACTTGACTGAAAGACAGCCCCAATAAGCTGTAAGAACCTGAGCCAGAAATGACAGGAGCACACAGCGAGACTCTTTCTGTGGTTTGTCCCTCATGCTCTGAATTCACAGAGAGGATGCTGGGAAGTGTGAGGTGGGAATCAGCTCTGAGTTGTAATCTTGGCTGCATACCCGTTGGGTGGTGAGGCATGAGACAAATTCCTCAGCCCATGAATGTCACTCAAATCGGATAATCCCTGGTCCCTGAGTACCAGACAGCTCAGGATCGCCACAGCACTCTGCATGTTTATGGCCTTGACCACCGCACCCTCCCTGAGTGTGAACACTGGCCTTGTTCATCACCTCCACTGAGCTAGGTCCGTGCAGAAGAGTAGGCAGCCTTTGCACGGATGCATGACCAAATGGCTCTGAGAGGGTCGGGACTCCCACTCTGGGAATGTCACTGTTAGCACGGAGAGTTCACTCCCAGGTTGCATTGCTGAGAAGTCTGCTTGTGGGAATGGCTGGTGCATTGGAAAGGCTTACATCCACCCAGCCTCATAAAAACCCCTGATTCCCTGATAAGGAGAGGAAGTGTCTGCCTCAGGAATTTGTTCTGCGATAACCCATCCCACCGCACTCGGTGGACTGGGGTGTGTGTCTGCAATGAGTGGCCGCTGGTTGCATGAGGCGGCGGCTGCTGCAGGCTCTAAAGGAATGTGTGCCCAATATTTGGTGCTGAAAGGCTAGAAAGAGAAGCAGAACCCAGGATGTGTCAGGGCGGCTGGCTCGCGGTGATGGAAAGGGTGTGATCCTCCCCTGGGCAACACATGGGGGATGGGCCACGAGGAAGAATGCGGAGAGGATTAGGAGGTCCTGCTTCACTAGGTCTCATTTTTAAAAAGGAGACATCTAAAATTCATTTTTCTTTTTTAACCTTTTCGATCTGTGTCCCTTTAGTCTTTCTAGCTGACCTCCCCTGCAACTGAGTTTTAAATAAACTAAAGGTTGATAGCATGTCTTGTACTCATTATGAACTTCATACATAGTGCTGTCCTTTTGGAAATGAAGGAACAGACTGTGTCCTCTTGCATCCATGAAAGACACCAGGCAAAGGAGCCCAGATTCTTCAGCTTAACAGTGGCGGTGGACGGGAGCAGACTTTCAGAGGTAAAGAGCCAGATGCTTGCCTTCTGTTCTTGGAGAGGAAAGGGAAAGCTTGCACTGATCAAAAATAATACACTGGCAGGCATCCATTCACTTACTCGGATGATTTATTAGTGGATTAAGTGGCTGAAGATCTGAGTGCTTGTCCCAGCTGTATCGCCTACTGGCTCTGTCTAGGGAAGGAAGACTCACCTGAGTCTCAGCGTCTCCACCCACACAGTGACTGCCCTACTGTGGGGCAGCTCCAGTGTGAGAACTAGGCACGTGCTTTGTGCATGACAAAGGCTATGAGGGAAAAAAAAACGTGTCATTGGTGACTTCTCTTTTAAAACCTAGGATTAAACCTATTCTCACTCTATTTTTAGTGAAAATTGCATTAGCAGATAGCGTTCTCCTAATTCCTCAATACAATTAGAGGAAAATTAGTGGAAAAATGAGAATTTTGTTTTAGCCCAATCTTCCATGAAACTAACACCAGAATTTGGTAGGGAAATGGGTTTTTGTGCCGGGTAACTGCAAAGATGGCATCATGGAAGATTTGCTGTGGGAGGTCAGTATGGTGTAGTGGAAACACTCTGGCCTCACAGAGGATCGAGTGTACATGTTAGACACTGACTATTATACAGTGCAGTTAGCAGGGAAAAGTCAATTCTTTTCCTTGTTCCATCGGCAATGGTAGTAGGTTCATTCGTTCTGCTTATCAGAGATTTTTCCCAAATAACTTTCTCTTTTTAGATACAAAGAAGAGTTTCAAAAATAAATAATTGAGATAGTTAATACTAAGACTGGCTAAGCAAATCTGGGTATATGCATTGTGGAGTCTTATGCAACATTTTAATAAAATTTATATAATTGTACATAGGGATAAAAAGATATTCAGGTTAGATGTTTAAGTTTGAAAAGTAGTTTGTTACACAGCTCCCGTTGCATGGAAAATGTCAGAAGGCAATACACTAAAAAGCTTGCTGAGGCCGAACGCATGGTAAGATTACATCTTTTAAAAATACATCTTTTTACTTTTTTTGTTCTTAGAAGCTTGCGATATAATTTACATACTATATAAATCAATATTTAAATACATAATTTATTGACTTTTAGTATATTCACAGCCTTGTGCAACCATCGCTCAAGTTAATTTTAGAGTATTTTCATCACCACAAAAGAAACCTCCCTCCTCTTTGGCCAGCACCTCCCCACATCCCTTCCCCTGGAAATCACTGATCCACTTTCTGTCTGGATGGATTTCTAAACACTCTCCTAATGTACGTTTTACATTCACATTTACATTCATCGAATTTGTTTCTTACTGGGTTTGTCTGAGAATCCATCCAGCAATTGTGCACCAAGGTAATCACCCCTTAACTGTTCCATCTTGACTCCAGCCGGGGGCCAAAGTTACATCTCTGGTGGGTGAATTTTAGACCTGGCGGTGATGTTTAATGTGTGAGTTAGATTTGGGGACTACAGTTTCTCGTGGTGCTCTCATCCCAGCCCAGAGAGAGAGCTTTGAAATTTTCAGATTTTTTTTTTTTTGAGATGAGATTGTCATATGGGTCTCAGGCTAGCCTCAAACTCCTGCACTTAAATTATTCTCCTACCTCGGCCTCCTAAGTAGCTGGGACTGCAGGTGCATGCCACAGTGCCTGTCTCTCTTCATTTTTTGAGAAGAGGAAAGATATTACTGAAACCCTTACCCTTAACAACCATCTCCATGCCTTGTTTTTCATCCAGAATCACTGGTTTGAAGTGAAATCATTCCTGTATGGTAGATCTGTCCCAAACTGAGTGTGGTCAACTTAAGTTAAAAATATTTATTGTGTACCATTTTTTAAATGATTGTGTCAATCTGCTCTTAATGGAAATAGAATTTTATAGCCCAAAAGTGAGATGATTTTAAAAACAGTGCTTATTTCCTAAAGTTCAAATATTTTATACATAGATTTACAGTTCTAATATTTATTAGTCATCTCCTATGTAGAGAAACCCAGTTTAAGTGCTTAGTTAGACAAAGAAATATAATCCTGGCTTAATTAAATTTAAAATTTATAAGCCTGACCCTCCTGCCTTGGAACACCATGTTCTTTTCCTTATTTCCATTCATAAAGAAATGAGTCTCCTTAACTCTAATGGCAAACCAACATCAACCCATCTAGCAAACAAAGCATTTATTAAACTGATCCACAGGAAGTTACCAACACACTATCATTTTTGACATACAGAAATGGCTATTTCAAGATTCAGTCTACTAGAAAAAAAAATAATTTTCATTACATTATGAGAGTGCATCCTTAAAATTTACCAGTACTAAGCTTATAATATCTTGTCGGCATTGTGATTTAGTTTCATAGCAACTCCATAAAGTAGGTAGTATTTTGATGTCATTATAGGTAAGAAAACAGCGTTTGAGGTTCAGAAGCACTGTGTGATATACAAAACGGTCCGTGTGATGCAAAGTGTTATGATTTAGATACTGTTTTAGGTGAAGTAATGAAGAAATTGAAGAAAAGTAAAGGCTACAAAATTTTCATCTGAGTGTATATCACACAGTGTATGCTTAATAAATAGACCAGAACAGCAAAGAAAGGAACCATTAATGTTAACTTCAAAAAAGACAAAGTACACCATAGTTCCCAAAGCTGCTTTTTTTATTCCTGTGGTACAGAACAATCTCCCTCATGTTCTAACCTCTCCCACTAGGTCCTTTCGCTACCCTTTTGCTCCTGTTGGTTCTGAAAAGATGGAGTTTCCATTAAATCCCTCTTTAGTCAGTCATTATTTTGGAGGGGGTACGGGAATCGAACTCAGGACCCTATGCTTGCCAGGTAGATATTTGTGCCACTGAGCTATATCCCCAGCTAGTCAGTCATTATTAATCCTTACCAAGAACCTTCAACCTGTTAGATAAGAATCTCTTTTCCACATTAACCTCCTTTCTTTCTAGCATGGCTCAAACAGTCTTATATCTAACCATAAACTACCTAAGAGATAAGATACAAACTCAGGAAAATCGAATAGCAATAAGAAACCTCAGTAGAACAGATGTAAGACATATGATTATGTCTTGCCCTGACTAATGCACTGCAGGCAGAATTCAATTGCATCTATGACTCTGTCTTTGGGCCAGGCAGGTCTGTCCTGTAGGATACCTCTGGGTAAACCAGTGACAACCAATCCAGCTGATAAAACGCCAATGTGTGAACTTGAGTTCACCTTGTGATAAATACTTTTCCTCAAAGTTCTGTCCTTGCAATCCACCACCCTGTAAGTTTGCTTGCAAAATGTGTGCTGGCAACTGCATCTGCAGCTATCTCAGAATCCTGATATTTGTCACTGTTCTTTGGACAATGGAATGATACAAGTCGTTCTCGTAAGTCATGAGTACCAAAGGGCAGTGCTAAGTTCTTCCAAAGCATTCTGGAAGAGCATCATTGGGACACCTACAAGCACTATCAGGCTCTGCCTGCCTCATGAGTGAACCATTCAGGAAGAGGAGAGATACAGTGGCGTGTGACAGGGATGAGCATGTGGAGGGTGCCTAAAATTAGTTTCCAATCTAACATCCTTATTTTTGCCTTCTCTGGAATCATCCACATTTTTCCCCATACATGGTCCATTCTGAAACGATTCCCATTCAGAGGTCTAAATGTCAACTGCTTTGAAATTCTAAGGGTGAATGAATGTGTAACTTTCTAAAGAGATATTCAGTGGAATCTTAGCACCACTGCCAGAATACAGCCAGGGAGAGAGCCATGGCCATATACTGGAGCAAAGCTTGGTTTCCACATTGTGAAGCGATGTCTCAGACACACAGGGCTATCTTGCAGGTTTATACCTCATCTTGCAGACAGACTTCCATCCTGGGCTGGCATCCTCCAGCCTTCCCAGTGTTGCATGTAAGTGCCAATGAAAACCCTCTTGCAGAGTCACAAAGCACAAAGCTCTTCAGAAACCAGCTGTCGCATAGGCCTAAGTCAAAGACAAGGATTTTCTCCATAGTTCTGCAGGAAAAAAAATTATGGACACAGTATCTGAGGCTTCACAAAGTCTACTATAATTAGTGTCTCAGTTTCTTTTGACCAGTGAAATATTGCTTGGGGATAGCAACAGTCTCAACAACCTCAGATGAATATGTATTGAGATTCATTTGTTTGAACCGATAGAGCAAACAAAAGAGCCAAAGAAATTTAGATCATATTTTATAATTATTCCTGGAGGGATAACTTTCCCATCTCAACCACAGAATGTTATCCTATTCCCTGAAAACAAAGCAAAACAAACAACACCTATTAAGAATCACCTTAAAAAGCAATGAAATATGTGGTGATCTTAGGCAGGTCCTAAGTACATGCCTCGGGGCAATTGAGAAAACTAACAGCTAAGGGTACTCCAACGTGTACCTGTGCTTGGAGTCAGCCTTACAGTAAGAGTTGACGTTACAGATGTTTGAGAAATGATCAAGCTGAAGCCTGCAAGTCTCGCTCAGTGGTTCCAAACACGTCTCAAGTGCTCACTTGCTTGAAGTCCTGAGTGCAATATACATATACTAAAGATTAAACCCAGGACCTTTATATTGAGCTACATCCTCATCCTCAGCCTTTTCCTTTTTTATTTTGAGACAGGGTCTTGCTAAGTTGCCAACTTTCCCAGGTTGGGCTCAAATTTGTGATCCTTCTGACTCAGCTTCCCAGAGTTGTGGGATTACAAGCTCGTGCCACTTGAATACAAATTTTAAAGGAAATGTGATAGTAGAAAAAGTTATAAATTTGTATTTAATAACATTTGAAATATATATGGTTTAAATGAAATAAAATAAGAAAATATTTAGCTGTTTCACCTACATTCTCAAAAGGCACATACATAAGATGTCCCCAAGTCGATCTCCTTTTTCAGTCTTTCATGGAAAAATGGAGGAACCACCTTACATTTGGGCATAGATGGGACTTTAAAATATTCGTAGATTTATGTACAGAAAAGAGAGATTAGGTATCACTATGCCTAATATTGCGTGAGCTACTCATTCCAATTTTGAAAATAGTGGTTAAAAAAGATAAAGCCTGAGCCAGGAATGGTGGCACATGCTTATAATCCCAGCATTCTGGGAGGCCAAGGCAGGAGTGTCACAAATATAACCTCATCCTGGGCAATTTAGAGATTTAACAAGACTGTATCCTACAGTGAAAAATGAAAAAAGGGAGGGGATGTAATTCAGCATGAAGGCCCTGGGTCCTATCACTTGTACCTCCACCTATCAAAAGTGAAGATCAGACTATAGTCTCCAACTGAGAAACTTGAGATGCCCAGCAATTTACTAAAACACTTCAGTGGGTGACACTGGAAAACAACATCTTTAACAGCAAGTCCAGAATGAAAGGAGAAGGAACTCCTTTCTCTGGAGAAATTCGTCTCCTACTCTTTACCAAGAAAAGTGTAGTAAGTAGCAAAGGACATAGAGCAGGAACCAATCTTGATGCTCTTCCTGGAAGATGCGCTGTTTGTCCAAGGCCTCCCACTCCAGTCCTGGCAATATCCTTCACACTTCTTCCTTCTTTCCCACATGCTTAGTCCCTGAGAGGATGGGGCCCATGCTACCAGCCACTTTCCCACATTCTTCACCAGGCTGCTTAACTTCTGTACTGAGCAGCTGAAATATTTACCACCCTTCCTCTGGTTCGCCAGGCTCAGTTGATTTTACTACCGATGTTTACAATTGTACTTCAGTATCGCTGAAATACTAAGTAGAATTGACTTCAATAACTGCAGAAATGGCTCTGGTGCTACTTGTGTAGACTAGTTAAGTTTCCAAAGGCATTGCTTTAAGTTTTTGCTATATTTTAGTGAATTTTTATGGGGGAATTACATAGTGATGTTCATAAATGTTAAGCTTTAAACATATTTTGAATTATATCTCTCACTCAGTCAACAAACACCCAATTTGTCTCTTAAGCTCTCTTTTGAGCCTGTCTACCTCCTTAACATGTTGACCTACTAGTTCAAACACTTTAAACTTCTGCCACCAACAACAGATTGGAACAGTAGTTTTCCAGTTTTTACCCTTTAAATGAAAAGCGAGTTAGGAGTCTGGTTTTTATGTGTCTCTAAGTGGTCTTTTCACTTTCTGCTCAGCCCTTGGCTTCTGAAGTCAACTTCTTGAGTTAAATTCCTAGTCCTACTGCCACAGACACATAGTTCACTATGGATATCTTACTGTCTTATTTGAATCTCAGTTTCCTTGGGTGCAAAGTAGTATTTGTCTCATGGAGTTGTGAAAATTAAAAGAGCTCACTTATATAAAAACAATGCATTTCCGATAACTGTTCCAATGCAATAACTCAAATTTAATGCCTTCATCATTACCATCAGCCTCGTTATTATTGTTTCTACTTCATCCTTGCCTGGATTTTTCTCCCCAGATGATTTTTTTCTCTTACTCACCAGAAGAAACAGGATATTTGATAACATTCCTCAACATCTTCTTCTATTCTGTGAACTATGGCTGTATCTCTGCTCCTCTTCCCTCTCCACTATGACAAAGGTGTCCCCTCTTATGCCTTCTCCTCTTCCCAATTATGCTTGCTCCACCATGGCCGCCATCCATCAAATCAGCTTTTTTGGACTGTAGAGTATGTTTAATTGAATAACTAGACTTTGGTTTTGAGCAGAGCTTGTGTTACTCTTGGACTTTACTCTTTTTGCACTATGATCAGCACCTAGGCACAAGTTTGGGGTGCCTGGGGAACTGGATGAGAAAATGACCACAAAGCAAGGGCTTCTGTGCCTTGCACACCGTGGGACCTGAGTAAAGGAGAACTGGAATTGCTATTCTTATTTGTGGGGGTCAGTGTAGCAGTGCCTTTCCTTGTCAGCCCGCTTCCATTGTTGTTACACAGTGCAGATGCTTAGTAAACACTACTTTGAGTGGTGGTGAATGGGGAATTAGTAGCCATGATAAGTTGCCTCTGGCTGGGGCTCAAGATTCCTGGCTCATTTCAGAGCTGCGTGATATCACCATCACCAGTTCCAGAGAGCACCTTTTACGTAGGAGAATGCCACAGGTAAAATCATTTCATTTTTATCAGGATTTTTCCCCAAACCTAATGTGTTTCCCTGATGACTTGTTCTGAACCAGGCAGAGGAACACTTTTACTCTGGCTATACACAGTTTGAAGGTTTAGAACCCAAACTAAAGGTTGCTCTAGGGATCATACTTTATTTAAGAAGAAAGGCAATGCTAAAGTAGGCATAGTGTAAGGGTTGGGTCCAGAGAAACCCCTCCAAAGGCCTTGAGAAGGGGAGGCTATATTCTCCTAGCTACCAGGTGCTATGTTCTTCTTGTCTCATCAGCTACTCAGAAGAGCAGGATTTACATAAGTCAGGTCCTGGCCAGTATTCCCAAAACCTAGTCCGAAAGAGAAATAGCCAGCAAAGGAGTTTCAGTTTTTTTTCAAGGAGACTGTCAAGGAGAGAACATACATAGCTGAGGCATGAGACAGCAGGTGGATGGCAAGGGGCAAGAGATGTACGTGCTTCTAGGGAATGGAATGTGCCCATGGATTCTGAGAAGTCATGACATTCAAAGAAGCTTCGTATTACTAATGCAAATGTAGGTCACCTTGGCCATACATAATTTTTAATTCTGGGAATAGAGGAGAGTGCTTTATAAAACCAAAAGCAGAAGAATATGCAGAATGATGGCACTAGGTCACAAATTTGCACCTTTGTTAACTGATTTGTTAAGCACGTACTATGCCCTAAGCTTCTTACAGTTTCCAGGGTTGCATCTCTGCTTTCAAGTTTTCTGGGTTACTCAAGAAGAAAGACATTCTAATCTTATCTTAGGGAAGCTGATACAACTCAGAAGTATGTCAACCATGCAACAGAGAATAACCATTCTTGTGTCTGGAATAACGGCCTAGAGATTTAGAGTTTTGAATTATTTTTGACACAGATTTGGTCATTTGTCTTTATTACAAAGTTCACTTGGTGTTTCATCTTAGCAACCCCAGAGTTGGGGGTGGGTAAGAATGGCAGAATCAAGGTGACTGCAGAGATCTTCTTAAGTCCTACATTTTTTTCTATAATTTAGCTACCCAGGCTCCATTTCATTGGCTGGCTTATTTTAAGAATTCTGCTGCTATCATACACTAGAATTCCTTTTAGGTTCTGTTATTAATCCCAAGCACACAAAATCCCCAGAAATCATTAACCAAATGAATTTTAAATACATAGTCACCATACATCATAATGTTGGAGGATGTAAGAAAGGCCAGATACATGACTTTGGTCATATATGATCAGATATGTACAAAGTGCAAATTACACCAGAATAAGCTTAATTTAAGGCACTTATCTAAAATTCACTTAGTCATTTTCCAGTTACATATTCTCATTGCTTCGTAAGGATTGCTAAAGCAGAATTACTGTCTTATGACATCATATAATTAGATTGGAACTTGACTCTTATAACCTGACCTTTTTCCATTTCAGGGGAAAAAAGAAAAAAATGTTCTTGTGGGATCAGGAAGCCTTGTAAGGCAGCTGTGACCATCCTTTTCTGTTTAGGAACCATAAGGCTTTTTCTGTAAATAGACTTGCTGTTCCAACATTACTTAAAACTGAAGATTGTCCATGGCTGCAACCTGTACTCTTTGTTCTGTGCATGACATTTCCTGAAGATGAGCCACATGTAAACTGAGCTCACAAGCAAATGGGTGGTGCACAGCTACAATTCTGTCACAACTCACTTAGGATATCGCTCTGGTATAGAGTTACTGCAAGAAGCCCTGCTAGTGTGCAACTTTCTCAACTTATCAAGTGGAAGTAGTCAGGAAAGTAGCTATCCGTTGATAGGGCAGGCCCCATTAATTTCTCCCTCCTTTCTTCTTTCTTCCTGCAAAATACCCAGGTAGGCTGACGTCTGGTATTCCTTCCAGCTGTGAGAGTATAGGGTTTTAAGTTATAGAGCTTACCTCAGCAGATTAGGAAACTGAGGAGCAAGGTGTCAGTCTGTGATATTCTTTATGATGGTATAGTTCTCAGACCCTGACACTGATGTCACAGACTCACTTGGCTGAGCTAAACTTTTTTAATGAAGCAAGTGTTTCTTTTTATTCCAGATACTTACTATTTTGTAATGTTCACTTTCCAAGTTCAGTTCATGAATATGGCTTGCCCAGACTCAAAAGCTCCATAAAGGGATGTGGATTGCTCCTTCAAAGTGAATGTACAATAAATTCCACAGATAAGATGCCCATAAATAAAGGGGGCTCATATTTTGCCTGTTTTTAAGGAAAATAGGATAGATCACTTGAAATTGAATCTATCCTAGGAAATCTAAAGACGTTGGATCACCTCTAGGAAACCACTATAATAGCTAGGACAGAGAAGTCCTCAAATTTTTTAACTCTTGTGTTCAATCATAGTGTAGTCAAAGGTTGTATCATTTCCTATCCATTCTCTCAGAATATGTGGACCAGGAGTCTAACGAAGGCTGCTTTGAGGATTAGAAGGGAAGAGCAGTGAGAGAGTGAGTCCAAGTTTCCCCAACTACGAGAACTTGGGGCAGTGCATTTAACCCACCGAACCTCACATTCATCTGTAAAATAGAGAAACAAATATCACCTTATGCAGTGACACTTCAAGAGTGAATGTGAAATGGCTGGGAATAGCTTAAGGTACTGGAGTCCTAGAGTCCTAGGTTAGGAAACTCAGTGCTCTTAGAAATATGCTCTTGATGGCTCCTCAGTAACTAAAGTCAAAACAATTTGAAAACTGCTGCTTTTCTTCACTGAAGCAATTGCGCTTATTTGCATCTCTTGGTTGTTTCTCTGAGCTGCTTTCCAGATCTGAGTGTCTTGTGAGGCGTGAATGGCAGCTTATCTTGCTGAGAGTGTGGAATAAACCCTTAGCAGCCTCTGGTGTTAAAGGGCTTGACTTATCTCGTGTGGTGGCAGGGTGCCCTGGCTGGGTTTCCTTCTTTGTCTTTGCGCTCTGTGTTGTTGCTTAGCACAGCTGTCAGACACCTCCTGTGATGCTGAGAGGACACTGATGGACTGTCTCTTCCCTTCCCAGGATATCCTAGGTCAACGGCATTTTTCACTTTTAGCCCTTATTACTTAAGCACACATGCAAAAGGGATTTTGCTAGCTTTGAGAACATGAATTTGTTACTTAAAATATAGATAATATGATCTTCTGTGACATTTAAAAGTTGCCTCGTCTCAGCAATAAATGTGTTTGTGAAAAGAGGGTAAGCATAAAAAAGTGATTTAAAATATAATTGTGGAAGTCACTGTTCCAAGGAACTTGTGGTGAAGATTTTTCTGAAGCTAATAATAATAATAATAATAATAATAATAATAATAAATATTTTTACCTGTTGCAATTTTATATATAGCATCAATTTATATACTTTTTGTGGATGTGAGCTGTCTCCTCCTCCCTTTGTTATACAAAAAAAGGGAGAGCTAACAATACCTGTCCAGGGGCAAAAATATGCCTTTTCCCAGGAGTCTTTCAGACAGTTTCAAAATTGTTCTTTCATATGAAGCCTTTCATCGATCTGGATTTGATTTTTGCATAAAGTATGAAGTAGGCAATCAGTATTACTAGCAAATGATCCTAGCATCATTTATTAAAGTGTTCATTATTTCCTCCATGATCTGCGATGCCAGTTGTTTTATCTCAATGTGTTGTATCTGTTTAAATCTTTTTCCATGCTCTGTTCTAGTCTGTGGACTTATTCCTGCGACAATACTATGATGTCTGGAAAATTACTGATTTTTAAACAGATTTTAGTATTTTGTCCCAAAAGTCTTACATGTAATTACTTTCCAAGAGTATCCCAGGCTATTATTCTCAATCTTTTACTCCTACATATACATTTGAGGATCATTTTTTTACTTTCTGTTGAAAGTCCTTCTAGGAGTGTGATTGAAGTTTTATTGATTTTCATCACAGATTGGGGGATTATTGATACATTTATTATACTATCTTCCCTTCTGTGGACTTGAAATGTTGCCATGTTTATGTAGTTCTCTTTTCTTGTCCTTCAATAATTTTTTTTGTTTGATTTTTGCTCATGCTGGCATGCTCTACATGGGTCAAATACATAACATAGAGTATGGGAGCCAAAATAGTACTTTAAAAACAGAGGTTCTCAACCCAAACCATACCTTTTGTCCAGACACTGTCCTCATACTCTCCTGAAAGACCTTAGAAATAAGTAAGGAAGAACGACAGAAAAGAGAGCCTCCCAAATTCATCCAACATCCCCAAAAGTCAAGTAACACAAGCATTGGCAAGGATTTGAGACAAGAACCTTTGCTGACTTGGGCAAGTCACTGGAGTAACAAATTGACATTATGTAACATTGCTACAGTCTTTTCTGACTACTAAGGAGCAATTTTATTCCTCTACTTGCTCTTGTTAAATATAACAGTTACTAGCCAATTGTGACTCTTTAAACATAAAGTAAAATTAAATAAACTTTAAAGTTCAGTTCTTCAGTTGCCCTACCCACAACCCAAATACTTGACATGTACATGTAGTTTCAGTAACTACTGTAGTGGACAGCTCAGACAGAGGTCATTTCCATCACAACAGAAAGTTCTACTAATAGGCTCTTCCTAGACAATCTGTTGAACAAAAGAATAATAGTAAGATGATTCATGATAGTGCTGTATATGACAAGAAGAAAAGAGAGAGAAATGATCCAAGTGTCTGTCAATAGTAAAATGGACAGATGAACTCCACACATTTATAAAAGTGACAACTATAATCAATGAACTATACATCAATGTGTGTGCCTTGAAAAATGAACACATTTTGTGTGCAACAAAGCAACTCATTCAAGAAAACATACAAGATTCAACTAATATGTATTAACAGGCAAAGCTTGTCACATAGTTTTGAATTTCCTCATGGATTTGGGGATTCTTGACACCATCATTATATTTTCTTTCTCTTTATGGACTTGAAATATTGTTATATTTATGTAGATCTGTCCTTCAGTGATTTTTTTGTTGTTTGTTTTTTGCTTCTGGGTGTCATTCTTTACAAGTGTCAAAACACATAATACAGACTGTGGGAACCAACACAATACTTTAAAAGTGTGCTCTTAGCATATTTAGTTGGAGGATTACTCCAAAGTCATGAAAACTTTGAGTAGGTAGCGAGAACAATGCAATGGTTCTGAAGTAGGATCAATGAGGAGAGAATTCCAAGAACCTGGAGCCATCTTCAAAGTCCTTCTAACTTCACTGGGCTCTTGTCAGTGAAGGGTCTGATGACTGCATCTGTTTAGGTGGTTCCCATCACTCCCAGGCAATAGCAGAAATCATAAGGACGCTGTCCAGTGGTTCCATACTGGATCACAGACCCTGCTGAGAATCCACTGAAGGTCAATGTTAAATCCTTTAACTTTGTACAGTTATGGAACAAGTCTTTAAAAAGTTGGCCTCAAACTTTGTAAAGCAGGGGCTCTAGAGTATTTTGTGGTGGGATTAAAAACTGTGATGTGTAAATAGCAATTTGCTTTTCACATGTGCGGGGTCTCGCCATATGTTTTATTTTTTTTT